>NC_034410.1:52579693-52765865 GCF_002078875.1 Numida meleagris | reverse complement strand
CATATTGATGCTGTGTGTGGTATTTGGCCAGGACCGGGTTTAGGTTCCTTTCGTGCAAGAACAATACTAAAAGGGTCGCCGGAGTTCGGTAACAAATGGTGCCGAAACCCGGGACCCATGCTGTGTTGGTTTGCACGGGTGCTAGGCTGGCACCATAGCCTGCAGCGGGGAAGCGCTTGCAGAAGGCCTGGGGTCTTGAGCCTTACCGGCACAAGAGAGAGGGTAAGTCTCCTGAGACATATCGGCGGGGAAGACGCCACAACTCCAGCCATGGAACAAGTTATTAAGGTATTGCTTTCGTTTTGCAAAGTTTATTGCGGGAAGAATTCTCCTTCTGAGAACGAAATTGCTGCGGTGCTTTCTCGTTTAGACCGAGAGGGCACGATAAAAACCCCACGTGATATACTTAATTATCAAAAGTGGGATGCCTTTACCATGGCTCTTGCTCAAAGAGCCATGTCGGTTAGGAAGTCTGCTGAGTTAAAGACCTGGGGATTAATCCTCGGCGCTTTAAAAGCTGCCAGAGAGGAAAAGCAGTTTTCCGATACCGTGCGTGACGTCCTCGGTCTTGGGCAGGATCCAGGAAATTCCTTTGGGGATTCCTTGGATCCGGGAGGCCCTAGCAGGCCGGGAGAAAGTGTTTTTTGCAGGAATCCAGAGGACGGCTTATCGGTTCAAGAGGCGCTGCCGCTGCCGTTCATCGATTCCCGTGATGCGGCTCGGGTCGAGCAGTCGCCGGCCCCGGCCCCGGCACCGCCGCTGGCGACAGCTTCGGCTCGGCCGCTGGCTCCAGTCCCGGCGCGGCTGCCGGCCACGGACTTGCTGCAGGCGCCGGTTCCAGCTTTGCCACAGGTTCGGGTTCCGTTCCTGGCCCCAAAGGGAGCAGACCCCCTCCACAGCGCCGCGGCCAAGATGGCGCCGGCCACGCCGCTCGCTTCTGCTTCGGGCACCACCCACCAGATGCCAATCACCGCTGAGGAATGCGAAGGGGGAGTGTTGCAACACCCACCGTCGTCTTCGCCAATCATCGCGCGAGAGACTCTCGAGACTCCTCCTCTGTATCCGCCTCCCTATCCACGTCAATCATTGTATCCTTCATTGGATGATGTTTCAGGGGCGGAGATCGGAGAAGGTTGTATCCACCCCCCAAGGGGCGGTCCGTCCGTGCCCCTTGGTCCGCCCGAAGGAGGGGTTACATCGGAAAAGCCAATGATGCAAGGGGGCGGGATTGATGGGTGTGCACGGATCGAGGGGGGAGGAGAGAGTGGGCGTATTCAAGGAGGGTCCAGTGGGCGTGTTCGGATTGCTGATTGGGCCAAGATAGCAGAAACATTAGATGAGAAGGGCCTATCAGAAGTGGTTCATGCATTTCCGGTTGCAATGCAAGATGACGGGGAAGCGAGATGGGTTCCGCTGGATGTGAAAGGGGTGGCGCGGTTGGTGGATGCTGTGGAGAAAAAGGGGCTAAGATCGCCTCTTACTTTAAATGCCCTGGAATCTTTAACAGCACCGGGACCGTTGCTCCCACATGATATTGAAAATCTTATGCGCATGATTCTTGAGCCAGTGCAATACACCCTCTGGAAGGAGGAGTGGAGCACTCAGCTCAAGACGGTGCTGGCAGCAGCGGAAAATGATCTGCTTCACCCTGCGTTTGGTAGTAATTTACACAGGCTTATGGGTACCGCTCCAGGAAGATGCAGGACTCCCCACGGTCAGCTTGCATTGCTGCGACGGGGTGAAGTGCTAGTAACTTCTGAAGCAGCTATTGCTGCGTTCAGGAAGTTTGCTCGCACTGCAGCCCCTGCGAGCCCATGGACAGAGATAGAGCAGGGCCCAAATGAATCGTTTCAGGACTTTGCTAACAGATTGATGAAAGCCGTGGAAGGCTCGGACCTACCTAGGGCGGTGCATAATCCAGTGATTGTGGACTGCCTTAAGCAGAAGTCCCATGAGAGTGTGAGGGATATTTTGCGATCAGCCCCTGGAAAATTAACTACACCGGCAGAGATTATTAAGTATGTTGTGGATAAGCAGAAGTCTGCACCTCTGACGAATGAAGGACTTGCAGCTTCGACTGAGCAGGACCTACAAGCGCTTGAGACACGAGTGATTGCTACCCTTACCACCACAGGTTTTAGGGTTTCAGAGCAGAAGATTCAGAGAGGTCCAGGAGTAGAATACTTAGGATACAAGTATGGGCCTGATTTGGTCCGACCTGTAGGCCTTAACATACAATTGAAGGTCAGCACTTTATGGGATGTTCAGAAGTTGGTAGGGGCTATCCAATGGGTTCGGGGTGCCTTGGGCATCCCTCCACGAATGATGAAGCCCTTTTATGATCAGTTGAAGGGATTGAACCCTAAGGAGCCCAGAGAATTTACTCCAGAAATGGCTGCAGCTTGGGAAGAAATTATGTGCACCTGTCTAGACAGTTCGCTCTCACGATTTGACCCGGCTCGGAATTTAGAGCTGGCTGTCTGTTGTTGTGAAGCAGGAGCTGCTGCAGTTTTGGGTCATTCCCTTAGTGCAAAGCCACAACCATTGTGGTGGCTGTTTTCCACTCAGCTCACTCGTGCCTATACCTCTTGGTTAGAGATTCTTGCGATGCTTCTTAGGAAGTCTCGCTTGCTTTCTCTGCGGGCTCTAGCGAAAGAGCCAGAAGTAATATATTTGCAGAAGGCCTTTCGTAATGCCTCGCCACTCCCTGAGACCCTTTTTGCAGGATTGCAAGGTTGGGGAGGGGAAATAGTATATTCAGATTCGCTCTCTATTTTTGAATTGGCTAGACCTCTCAAGGTTTCTCTTCGGTCTCGTGTTCTAACTTCTCCGATAGAGGGGCCTACGCTGTTTATAGATGCATCTTCAGCCACCTGCCAGGGAGCAGTGGTTTGGCAGGATATAAGCAATGCTTGGAAATCTGCTGTTTTTATGGATCAGACAGTTAGTGTGCAGATGATTGAGGTGAGGGCGGTTGCATTAGCGATGCGTCTCTTTCATGATACTCCTTGTAACATTGTTACCGATTCAGCTTTTGCAGCTAGGCTGCTGGTCCGTATGGGACAAGAAGGACAGCCGAGTTCGGAAGCAGCAGGTTTCTAAGAGGAAGCCTTGGCTTGTCGTGAGGCTGCTATAGCAGTTCTGCATGTTCGAAGTCATTCGGATGTGCCAGGCTTTTTTACCACCGGGAATGCTATGGCAGACAAAGTAGCTAGTACGCTTGTTTTTACAGTGCGAGAAGCTCGCGACCTTCATTCCACTCTTCATGTAGGAGCTCGCGCTCTGGCTAGAGCTTGCTCTATCCCTTTGTCAGTAGCTAGGGATGTGGTTCACACATGCCCTCATTGTAATTCAGCACCTACAATAAGTGCGGGGGTTAATCCTCGTGGTCTCAAACCTTTACAGGTTTGGCAGACAGATTTTACTTGGGAACAGCGTTTTTCTCCCCGTGCTTGGCTTGCAGTTACGATAGATACTTCCTCCTCTGTTATTGTGGCCACACAGCATGCGAAGTCCAATTCAAAAGCAGCGCAATGTCATTGGGCAGCTGCTATTGCAGTCATGGGTCTGCCTAGTCAAATTAAAACGGACAAGGGTTCTTGTTTCACATCTCGTTCAACACAAGATTGGCATCCCTGGTAACTCTCAAGGACAAGCCATAGTGGAACGTGCTAATATCCTCCTTAAGGAAAAGATACGTGTCCTTGGGGAGGGGGAAGGATATATGGGGAATATACCTGTCAGCAGACAAGCCGAGATACTAGCAAAGGCTCTTTATGCGCTAAATCACTTTGAATGTGGTGACAACAGGAGAACGCCTGTGCAAAAGCATTGGCAGCCTAAGGTCTTAAGTGAAGGACCTTCGGTTAAAGTGAAGCAGGATGATGGCGCATGGGAGCCAGGCTGGATGATCTTGGTTTGGGGCAGAGGATATGCAGCAGTTAAACACAGAGACTCTGGGAAAATTATTTGGGTACCATCGCGAAAGGTAAAGCCGGATGTCAGCGAGACATCTGACAGCAAATATGTAGAAAACGAAGGGATTAATCAGGATTTGAGTGTTTTGTTTGCAGGAGTTGCCCCTGGAGAAGTCGAGGCCATAACTTGAGAAGCCTGGATCGAAACAGTGAAAGGAGAAGTGAGACACAGAAGTCGTTCCTGTAAACACGCTACGGGATGTTTGTAGCATCTCTATTCTTGGCGTTGTTTTGATTGGTCTGCAGGTCAGCCAATCGGATCAATGTCAGGATGTTGAGTTGATGTAATGTTAGAAGGTTTGAATAGTGTGTAATGTGTGTTTTGTAGAATAGAGTATCTATAGATCTCTATTGGCATTAGGCCATGGAGGTCAAGACTTGAGCCTTTCATTTGCAGGATTTGTTGATGGGAAGACTTAAGCCCTGAAGTTCTAGCCGGGAGAAGATCTCGACTAGGATTTCTTCGGGAATCATCCTTTGAAGTAGCCATCTGTGCCACCTGGAGCAGCATTTTGTGTGGCACGGAAAATGAGCAAGGTGGCTTGACTACTTGAAGCATCTTGTCATCTACATAGAGTCCATTTGCAGGAAATGGCTTGAAAGTCAGTTGTTATTGTCCTGCTGGGAGTTGGTGACCGGGATCCTATTGAGGGCTGTCATCGTTATCTTGAAAAAAGCTATTCCATAAGCTTTATCACAGAAGGCTCTTTACATACAATTTATTGATCTGGGATTGTAGTTTTAGAGTGCGTTTTCGCTGCCAAACTCTGCTTTGTTGTAGTTTAGAGGTCCAAGACCTGGGTTTGTATGGAAGCTTAGAGAATTAGGTATAGCATCCTTAGTGTTATGCATGCCTTGCTTTGTAGGTTACAGCGTGATAACCGCTACACTACAGCTACAGAAAGTATGTTTTATAGCGTGTGAAGACGTGGAAATTTAATTAGCCTAGAACGCAGCCATAGGCTGTGTAAGTTTTAGGATAATAATAGGCATTCATATTATGTATGCGTGTGTGTTATAGAGTTTTAACAATAAATAGCCTAGGTTAGGGATAAGGTTAGGGATAAGATCCTTGCGGTTGTGTTTGCGGTCGTGTTGTTACGGGATAAAATCTTATTGTTTATGGGGAGGGGGAGATGTTGTTGTAGGCGTGTAACGGACCTCGGTTTGTAACGCAGAAAGGCCCTTCCCCATATGCTTGTTATTGGTTTGCCTAAGAGGCTGAGCCTGTGTCGTGGACACAGGGGGTTGAGCTTCTCAGTTTTCATAATTAGGAGCACAACAACTCCGTGTATGGCCTGTCGGAAGTGACAGGTCAGAAGCGGGAGATTCAATATGATTGGCCAGGAGCACCGCGTGAGCTTCTGGAACAGTCTAGCAAGAAGATAAGAAACACTATATATTTCTTTAGCTTTTACCAATAAACGCCATTTTGCTGCACATCATATTGATGCTGTGTGTGGTATTTGGCCAGGACCGGGTTTAGGTTCCTTTCGTGCAAGAACAATACTAAAAGGGTCGCCGGAGTTCGGTAACAATTGTCTGTAGCTCACTGTGCTACTTTCTCTGTAGATGTCACTATGGTTGAAATCCCTCAACGGGATGAGAGCATGTAACTGGAGGAAGAAAGCTTAATCAAAATAATATTCTTGATCAGACAGCTTGTAGAAGAGAACAACTAGAATTCTCTATTTGTTTCCTCAGTCTCGGACTCTCACCGATATACTCAGCGACAGCTCTCTACAGTTTCTTCCTTTCTTGAAGTAGGGAGCAATGTCTCCACTTCTCTATCCTTGCCTATCACTTCTCAACAGCTCATTTCTGTCTAAAGCTACACTCTAATTGTAGGAGTAATCTCACCTTTTTTCAGTCATGGCAACTATGTCATGGTTTTCTACTGACTGGGTGTCTTCAAAAGCTATTTGCAAGGCTGTGTGTATGGGTGTACAGGCACTACAGCTGCATAGACAACAAAACTACCTTCTTAGGGGATAACTCCTTACTACCTTTGAATTATTTCCCCTGAGTTTCCCTTTAGCCTTCTCTTGTTGTCTCAGTAGTTTCTGGCTCATTGATGTGCAGCAATGTAGTCAGCGCATCTCCAGAGGGCAGTTTGAGGGCACCCACTAGCACCTTCTCCCACTTATCCAGCTATGTCATAACACACGTTATCATGAGTAGTCTTGCTAATACCCCTTCCCACTTCATCCTTAGTTTAGATCCCTTCTAGTTAGCCTTAATAGCTTTGCTACAAGGACCCTTTTCCCGTTTTGAAAGGTGAAAATCGTGCCTGCAAGGCCAGCATTACTTAGCGCACTATGTTGTCAGAAAAAAAATATTTGGTAGTACGTGATGCCACAAAGCCAAGTCTTAATAGACTGGATACTTCCATTTCTTTCAGTACCCTTTTAAAGCACAGGAAGAAGAACTGGCAGAGGTATGCCTTCTTCTTTTTCTAGTTCTGAAGTAGATGAAAAATATATAATATCAGGATGTTTAAGGGAAGGAAAATTAATATAAAGGGAATGCATAGATAAAATTGAAATTTTTTGGAAAACTTAGGGAACAAAGGAATAATGGATTTCTATTTCTCATAATTTCAGCTTTTCAGTTTCTTCATAATAGTTTAACATTGAAAGAACTAGCGGACTCTTTAACAAAGGAAGGAATGAGTAGAAAAATAACTTACACAGAATAAATAGTTCTAAGAACAGAGGAAAATATGAGGAAAATAATCCCAACAGTGGTGGTCATTCGTGCAGTAGAATTTGTGCTTGGGGATCAAGTGTTTCTCCTTTGTTTAGAACTAGACTGGGGAAAAACTCAAAAGCAGGCAGAGAAATGTCCTGTTGTAGCAGTGCTCTTGGTAAGATGAATTACACTAGTTTAGAATGCAGTAGTTATGTGCTCTTCTAAAATTTGCCTGGTGATACAGAGAAACTTCGCAAGTTCCAGAGTTCTGTCTTGGGCCAGTTTGCATTCTGCAAGGAGGTCTGTATTTCGTCCTCTGCCAGTGTTTTGAGGAAGCACCCTCACGATCTTTGATCACAAACTTCCATCCTTCCACAATAGAGTCTGTGTAAAACAACATTTTCAGATCTCATGGTGGTGCTTACCTGCAAGCAGCTATCAGGGCTCATGTGCTGATGATGAGGAAATCTTTTCCTTTTTTCTGAGTTGGAAAAAAGAATACTACACATGCAACAACATTTTGCTCATACTACAGTTGTCACGATGTTCAATCACTGAGCTACTCATCATATTCCCTCGTGCAATGCAGTGGCAATAAAGATACTCAGCTGCACATGTGCATGCACAATAAAGCACTCACTTTCTCTCCGCAGAATCTTATAAAAGATGGATGTAATTCCGTAAGTAATGATACAATGAAATTTACTTTCCAAGGAATACACTGAAGGTAGTTACATTTGGAAAATAGCAAAGTTAATATGGATTAAAAACAATAAATAACTTACTGTTCAGGCCCTGTCATAGAGTCACCACTTCCTGGGTGTCTGTTTGTCCACCTTGAAAGTTGTCCCTACTCAGGGAAAGATACCGGTGTGTAGCCAGATGTTTGCAAGACGAACTCTGCAAGGTTTTCTTAGTTTGCTTACTATTTATGGGGCAATATGATTGATTCATAGTCGTAAAAGTTAGAATTGGCACTGTTGAAGTAGGTGTCTGCTATCAGACATCTGAGCACCATGCTGAAACCTTGATTTTTATTAGTCACAAAGAACAGGACTTTTGCACCTCACTGTATGCTTTCAGTCTTGGGCATAACAACCAGTCTCGCTGAGGGTACAAAGATTGCATTATCACAAGTGATACAGTGCAATTAGATTTGAGTACAAGCCAGAAAGTCTATTCTCTTCAGAAAATATCAATTAAAAATTAATAGCCTTAGAAATACAGATTAGGGTCTGACATGCTAGAGAGGAGGTTATTTGCAAAAGTGTTGACCCAGCATTTTTTGATCTCCAGCAGGCTTGGTGCCATGGCCACTGCCCTGGACAGAATCTTCCAGTGACTGACCACTCGCAGAGATTAGGGTAAATTATGGTATGCTTGCCATTTTAGTAGAGCTACTCAGAAGGACTCTATTTTTATAGTACTGCTTATCTGCCTGAAATGTCAACTCTTGTTCTGATATCAGAGTAAGAACACAATCAGAGAGTTAAAGTTTGCGGTCTTGGATTTTGAAAATGTCTGGTTTCCATGCAGAAACAGCAGAGAAATAAATGGTTTTCTTAATCAATATTGCATACAGGTCTTTGGCAGGCTTTCTTTTACAAATACCTTTCTGATTTTTCTGCACTGTTAAGAAATTCTTTGAAAAACTCATCCGTAAATATACTCCTGAAATAGAATATATAGTTTAGAGCTGGTTCTTAAAAATCCTACAAACTTTTATTAGACAAAGCGGCTACTCCAAATATTTCAGTCTAACCAGTAATAACCTTCTCATCATTCTGAGCTGAAAATGAACACATCTGCTTTTATACAGTAGAGTAAGCAACACATGAAGGATATATTGTTTCACTTTTGCATAGTCAAACTTTAGAAACCATGATCTGATAGGGAATTCAAGCCTAGGAACGTATATTTGTCTATTCCACGATTGACCTATTACGTTCTCTCTTGAAAAATAGTTTACTGTTTCGTTATGACTTTTTTCTTCTTATCTCAGACATACAGCAGAGTCCGGTCTCTTGCTTCTAAAATGGTTAAAAATTTTCTGAACTGTAGCCCATATGGCCAGATACATTCATTAAGGCTAGATCTTAAACATCCAGTGATGCTGAAGAGCTTGAAGACAGATACGCATTTTGGACCTTGATTCATATTTTACGTAGTAGCATAATTTTTCTTTTTAGAATTTTGCAGAATTTCATTATTCTGAATCTTTTGATGTTTTCAAAATGTCTTTCAACTCAGAAAACATTCTGATATACAAATAAACACATACATATTTGAACGCGATTGCAACACTGAGATTGTTATTAACAGTTAAGGTCCATTACTGTTTTGAAGACAAAGAGAAGAAAATTTACTTTGTTTAGAAATAAAATAGTTCTTTGGGAAAATACAGAGTGCAGCTGTTTGAAAAAAAAAATGCAGGTTTGTAAAAGGATGAAAAAAGTTTCTATTTTGTCTTGCATTTCATATTATGTTTTCCTAAAATAAGATGGATAAGATGGCTTCAGAAGATAAACAGTACAAATATTGCAATAGACTCTTCACTTGTATAGATCAGTGTGGAGCTGATATCTAAGGAATTATTCATTTTATTAAAAGAACAGAGTAATGCTCTGCTTAACAATAACATACTAAAGCAGTAATTTAAAGATTCCATTCAAAGGTCTGTATAACTTTTATCAAAAATCTTTTTTTTTATTTCCTTTTCATCTTTCTACAACTGAAATCTGAACAGAGGAATCTATTCTCCAGTCTCATTAATGAGTGGTTTTGGAGCAGTTACAATTAATTTTATTTGGGCTGAAACCAACAGGAATGGAAATTGATTTTGAGCCAAACTGCAATTGATATGAAAGACTCTTCCACATCAAAAACATGACCTTTATATTTAAGAACTAAATTTCTACTACTTCAGCTTAGTTATCCAAATTTGCTGATAGATGATCAAGGTCATTTTAGTTTTCTTTCACAGAAAAAGATGATGTGCATATTGAAAGAAAATAAAAAACACATATGTCAAAATGCTTGTGGGTGACCTCACGCATATAAATATGAATATGATTTATTATCACAGAATAATACAATCATAAAGGTTGGGAAAGAGCACTAAGATCATCATGTCCAACTGTCAGTTCATCAGCATTCCCACTAATCCATGTCTGTAAGTGCCACATGTACACATTTATTATACACCTACAGGGATGACGACTCTACAACTTTCCTGCGTGACATATTCCAGTGTTTTACCACTCTTTCAGAGATGAAATTTTCCTGACATTCAAACTGAATCTCACTATGCATTATAGAGAGAAACTGCACTTAGACAACCTTTTCAGTTTTTTTTAATTTTATAAAGTAGAAAAGTATATATATTCAAAATACAGGGATTCAGTTTACAGAGAAATAATCGTTTACCTTAAACTTAATGCAGTTCCCATAAATACAAATGAAATAATTTTAAAATTATGGTGTTTTTTTTTTTAAAACAACAGGTTCTGGGAGCTTTTAACATCTCTGGAAGGGACTACTAAAGGTAGGATTCACAGCACAGTAAGTTTGCCCTTTCCTCCTTAGTCTCCAGGTATGGGGCATTCACCACATCTCTGGGCAACCTGTTCCACTGCCTCACATACACCACTATAAAGGACTTTTCCTTGCATCTAAAATAAAACTACCCTCTTCTACCTTGTTTCACCTTATTCTATCACCACAGACACTGCTAAAGAGTTTGTCACCTTCTTTCCTGTAGCTCCCCTTTAGATACCTTGGTACCTTTTTTTATATGATATATCTTATATATAATATATAGCTCATATATATGAGATATATGCTCTTTTTGGCAAGTGCTTGTCTCTGACTCTCATATACCTCACCTCATACTCAGGTGAATACTCTCAGTCACTCTCCTCATACTGAGGTGGTGAAGAGGCTTGAAGGAATTAGTACATCAGGGGAATCTGACTGAACTCTGACTGCTTCGCCTAGATAAGAGATCGCATTTGGAACAACCTTCAGATGCCTAGAAGAGTATTGCTAGAGAAGAGAGAAGGCAGACTCTTCAGTTATTCCCCTCTCCCTTAATATAGCTAACCAATACTGTTGGCCACAGTATATTTCGTGGTTTTTTTTTAATTGAGCAGTGGTTGCACCTCTGAGGTGCACAGTGACTGGACAAATGTCACTCATTACAGACTGAAGCAAGGGGTATAATGATTTATCACGGAAAATTTTCAAAATTTTCGTCAAACGCTAGAAATAGTTTCTTGAAGATGTAGAGCTTAACGGAGCTGAACTAGACATGGTCATGAGAAAAAACCCCGACTTTGAAGTTGTGTTTAATTCAGACAGCAAGTGGGATTAGATGACACTTGGAGGTCTTCTCCAAATTAAATAATTCTGTGAAAAAAAAAAAATACATCTTGACATATCACAACTATATCACAACTTTGATACTATGACTAATTTTGCTGGTTTTCTGGAAAAAGAATATTACAATCCTGTGTGTGAAGTGTCCTGTAATTCAGAGTTTAATCATCCAAATTTTAGTAAGGCTGCTGATCAATCAATAATAAAATGAGGTTAAATCTAACACTTTTACATATATTTCAGTTCCAGAAAATATAGTTGTATACCAGTGGTAATAAAGGAAGTGATTGTTCCTATTTCACTGTTGGCATGCTAAGCAAAGAGTTTTCTGCTGTTTTACTCAAAATTTTTCATCATGTTCTCTAGAGCAATGCTTACAGGTTAAAAAAGGTGGAAACCTCATTGGGCTTAGGACTCTGTCTCCACAGCATACTCTATTTTCCTACACTATAGAACATGTAGTTTTTGTAAATAATTTGATATCTGGAACTCTACAACATAATGACTAAAAGGAATAGATTTTTCTTGGACAAAGGGTGACTTTGATCTCTGAATAAGTATATTTTCTCAAATCCATCAAAAAAAAATATATAATCTTAGTAATAAATATGCTCATGAAAATCTTAGCATTCATTTTAAATCCTGGAATATTCACAGAGAAATTAATAACTCCATATTTGAATGAATAATCTGCACTTAATGGCTTGCATTTTTTGGTTATGTATTTGAAACCGAATAAATTTTTTTTCATGCTTGAATGTTTAATTCAACTCATATCGCTTGTAATGCTTGTTACAATCATCTGAGCATTGTGCTTTAAAAGTTGTACTAATTAGTTGTACAAGTTAATTTAGTAGGTTGCAGTACATACAGCAGATTATGTACTTGATTCTAATACGAAAAGCTGAAAGTGTGTTCAACACCAAAATTATCTATTAAACAGATTTGAGAATACTTTTAATGAAGTACAGATAAGAAAATCCATCTTCTTCAGGCTTCATGAATTCATGTATGGAGGAAAATGTTATGAAGTCCACTACTTATCCCAGTAGTGGACTTTCCCTGTGCACTACATCCTCTCAATTATGTGTAATTACAAGTATCTGATTTGTTTACTGTTATGCTATATTGCACTGTTTATTTATGTTTAGAAAGATTTTTTTCAGTTTGCTTCTCAAATGTGCTTTCGTCTCGTTTTATAAACTGGTTTAGTCATAGTTAGCAAATTATAATTTCATTATTTCAGCAAGGCTTAAAGTAATTTAAATAAACTCAACAGCAGTGTATTTTTTTGTTCTCCTCCAATTTATTTCTCTTCTGGGCCTTAATATGCAGGATTTTTTCATGCTTATTTATATCGTTTACTTCATTGTTAATTTCAAATATCTGTTTGGATATGTCCATAAAGCTTGATTAAAGTCTTTAAACCCAAGTTCTCAAAATGAGACTTTTATCTCTAAGACTTGGGCAAATGAAAAAAATGAATTTCATTCTTATGAAATTTATGTTCTAGTATGCTTAATGAAATCTTGTAAAGGCAGTTAAAAGCAAGAAATATTTGTTCCGTCTTTTACAGTTTACCATTCTTAAAGCACTCTTTGGAGAATTGATTAAATGCTGTACAATAATTAAGTTAATTATTACATATTTTTAGGAAGATAAAGCATTACATGTAACTATAATAAAATCACTATGTAGGTATAATATGCTCATTGTGAAATGTGTACATCTACTTAATTATATCAGACAATACTTAGAACTTCAAAAACAACACTACTGAACATGGAATTATGTATTCATAAGGCTAAATATGAATTCCTTGTATTTTTAGCTCTATATAAACAAATTAACTACACATTACATTACAGTTCGTTGGATTTAGTTCTCTATATACCCAACAGGTAAGTTCAGTGATAGTGTTTACATTCCCTAATATTTGGCCTGTGTAGGACTAATTCTTAAAAATCACAAAATAAAAAAGCTTAGAAGAGACCTTGACAGATCATTTCATTCAACTTCCCACACATAGAATGGTCAGTTCAGATTTCTGACCAGCTTCCGAAGGACTTTCTAACTCAAATACTTTCAACATGCTCTATAACCTGCTTTAGTGTTGAGCTATCCTATAGCGTTTTTTACCCATTTTGTCTGATTGAAACCTCCCCTTTCAATTTAGCACCACTGTATCCTAGTGTCCCACAGTGAAACTCTGTAATTATACTGGATCTACCGTCTCAAGGAGAAATGGGAGGCTGATGATAGTCTTTCCAGAAAAGCCACAGTTTCTCAGCCTCTCCTCAGAGGAGACGTCCTTCAGCCCCTCACTGCCTCGAAATTAAGTACTTGTCGCTGTTTGTCAAAGACTTCCTGAAGAGATTTGCAGTTTGATTCATTTCCACTACACGTAGCTTTGTTTCTGGAACAGTATTTATAGGTACAAAATCCAAAAAAGATCATGCTGAAGACTAGTACAAAGAAGGCCGAGACTACCTCAGCATTAGCTATATCTCTTTTAATCACACTCCCCACTGAACAACAGGCCGCTGTTTATTCTGTTTACCATTAATCCTCTAATATACATGTAGAAACAATTGTCCTCCTCTACGTTCCTCAATGAATTTAATTCTAGCTGTGCTTTGGCTTTTCTAATATCATCCCAGCCTGATCAGGAGATTCGTTTCCAGCAGACTTTGAATTATTTAGGACATTGGTTACGAGAATCCCTTGGCTTTCTCTGTGTGCCATGAAAGGAGTCAGCAAGGAACAACAACAGCATGGCTGAACAGGAGGATTTTGCAGAGACTCTGGGGAAAAAAAAGAGTTGCCATATTTGCAGGAAGGAGCAGGCAACTACGGAAGAGTACACAGATTTGGCTAGGATACGCAAAAGAGAAATTAGAATGATGAAAGCCTGGCAAGGACTTAATCTGAGCACAATTGTTAAAGGTTATTAAAAATGTTTTTACAAATAGGTTAACCTCAAATTGAGGGCCAGAAAGAATCTCCATGCTTTACTGGATGCAGAGGGGAACATTGCCACCAAGGATGAGGAAAAGGCTGATGTTCTTAATGCTTCACTTATGTACATAATAGTCAGACAAGCTATCCTCAGCGTACCCAGCCTCCTGAGCTCAAAAACAAGGATGAGGAGCAGAATAAACTCACCACAATTGTTGTAGTTTAACTCGGCAGGTGACTGAGCACTACACAGTCATGCGCTCACTTCACCTTCTTCCTTTTGGGATGGGGGAGAGAATCAGGGAAAAAAAAAGTAGTACTGATGGTTTGAGATAGATCTGTTCACTCTCTATTTATATAGAGAAAATGAAAAGGATAATAGGTAGAATTATCTATATATATGGATGTGTAAAACAAGTGCTAAATAAACAGTTGCAATGGACCATCAAAATACCGTGGGACCAGATATGTATCACACAAGGGTGTTGAGGAAGCCGGCAGAAGTGGTTGCCAAGCCATTTTCCATTATTTTTAATCAGTCCAGGTCAACCAGGGACAACTCAGACAACTGGAGACTTGACATTGTGATATCATCTACATGAAGGATTGTGAGAAAGAGCTGGGAAAATTCCAGGCCTGTCAGCTTGACTTCATTTTCTTGTAAGGTCATGGAGTATCTTGTCTTGAGTGTGATAGCACTGCATGTGCGGGACAACCAGGGTATCATACCTTGCAAGCATGTATTCATGTCAAACATGTCCCGTTTGAAGAATCTCATCCCCTACTCTGAGCAGTTTCAGTTGCAGTAAGAAAAAGAGCTTACACAAAGCCTTAACTTAGGCTCAAGGTTGCAATGTTCAGAAATCCAGCTTCTGAACCGAATCATTCCTTATCCAAAGAGATGCTCTGGAAGTTAGAATTGCAAACAAAACCGTTGTATCTTGCGTAATAAGAAAGAATAACAAATGGCAAAGGTGTTGCTCCAATGTAACTATGGTAAAAATATTTTCAAGCACTTCCGCTTGATTACTCAAGGTCTTTATTTTAGGGAAATGCTGGCAGGCCTTCAAGAAACAAGTCAGTGCTTCTAAATTCAGAACTCTGTATCCATCACAATTTCCTGCTGATTATTCTAACTTTTCCTTATATATGCAATAAGAATAGGGCAGGGATATGCAAGTAATCTCAGATGTCATGACTAGCAAAAAAAAATACGTATTTTTTCCATGTTGTTGTGCTCATGTGGGCATTGCTTCTCATTTTCCACAACTCATGAGAAATTGTTGTCGCTTCTGGGGTAAGTGGGTGAATCTCAAAGTCCAGAATAGCCATTGCTGTCAGATTTGCTTAGAGGTAACAGCTGGGATGTCCCATCTCTGCACAAGCTACATTCAAAACCTTCCTCAAACACTCCTTAACTGTGTACACGGGTGCTTATCTGATCAGAGACATGACATGTTCCTATTCCTTTTCTCTTCTTCTGGAGAAGTCCTTAGTTCTCAACCTTGTTTTCTGACATTGTTTATCTTGCTCAGCAGCTTCTGCTCTGAATAGTCTATCTTGAATGCCCACAGGATAACGGTACTGAAATAAAAATGTGTTATGTCTCAATCAGTAGCACTGCGACACTTAGGATTGCTTTATGAAACAAAATCTTTTCCTTTAATATGGAGATAATAAAAAACATGTTAGCTGGGTTTGAGAGAATCAGAGTTGTTACTCCTGGCTGACTAGGGATCATAAATGTGTTTTTCAGAAGGACATAGTGAAATCTCTGGCTAAACAAGGTCATATAACAGACGTTAGGCTTTCTGGCTCCACATATATATTTAACATGATGATTCTACACTTCACGAGATTTCAAAATAAAATCTCTTTGGTTATTTTTGTTACTGATTTGACAGCAAGTAGTGTCTTAAGGCAATGAAATAGAAAAAGTGAACCTGACAGAACAGGAATGAATTGTCTCCACGACATTTTGCAAAAAAAATGGAAAAAACAAGACTAATTGTACGTTAGAAGTAGCTATTTATAACTACTACATGTAATGGTTTGATATTTCAGCCAAAACAGCATAACGTTTAAGCTGATGACCCTTGTGAGACCCTTCCAACTCCGGATACACTATGATACTATGACTTTTTACAATATTGCACAACAGAAAAAGATACGGTAGAGGATGAAGTTACAACACGCGTTGGTGCAAGCATGGTCTTAGCAGTGAAACTATCGGTAGCATTTTGTCTGCTTCTTTCTATGGAGTTGTGATTAAAGAAAGCTTATGAAACAAATATACTCTCTAAACTCTAAATGGAAGAATAACAATACAGAAAAAAACCCAAACCTCACTGGAACAGGAGTGTGTTAGTAGCGGAGTAAGCTGGTCCGAGTTAGAAATCAAAAATGACAGATCGTTATGATGTTTCTCCTAAGCACAAGAATTTTTAGACAATTAAATGCACATAAAAAGTAAACTTTACGTATTTTTAAGTCTGCTGTAGTCCTCTTCTCTACTACCTCATAAATCATTTTGACACCTTTCACCTACAAAACTGCCTGCTTATTTAAATGGCAACATCGTATTCAAAGGTTATCATCTCACCAGACCCAAGCCTGTCATCACTTTTATTTTTTCTCTTATTTTTCATAAAGAAATTATCTTTCTGATTCAGTCCTCAGAATAAAACCACATTAGAAATGACTTGCTTTACTGAGACCCCATTGCACAGATTGATGTACTTAGTACAATCTGAAGTTGCTTTCATGTGTACAGCTTTGCTTATATAAATCAAAACATATCATCTAATTTATCAGAGAGCCAAGATAAAAGTTTATTTTCACCCTCTTCTTTTCTTGTGACCTTTCCCCCATCCTCAGTCAAATGGCCATTTTAGGTATTAATTGAATATTCACATTTTCTCCTTTCTAGCTGTTTTCCTGCCTTTTCTTATAAGATTGATTGCCTCCACAGCAAGCACTGTACAAACTTGTTATAAAAGAAAACAATCCCATCCTCACAGAAGATACAATCGTAATAACTTCTTTATATTTTCAGTGTAAGGATTCTGGGAGATAGAAAGAATAAGTGTTGAGAAAGTTTACATCTCTGTTATTCATAAAAATACTTATGATACAGTTGAATAAGACCTACTGCATGCTTACGTTCTGTTCTTTCCTTTGCCAATGTAAAATTGTTCTTCACAGTATATTCTGAAGTACTTGAAGTGATTTGATTTTAAAAGGTTTAAAACAATAGCATAGAGTTTTACTTGGAAATGCTCACAAAACCTGTCAGAGTGTTAACCGGAACTTTTCTTTAAGATTTGTTTTCTATATTTTCCATAAGTGAATCAGACAGATTAAAGAACAGTGTATTCAAGATTCTATTTCTGTAAACACAAAAGTCACAGTACCCATTTTGGAACAATATGTAGTGACATCAGTAAACCTCCTTTTATTTAAAGACAGACAGGAATCACACCCAAATTTTACTTTAGTGCTAAAATGACAATGCGGGATTGTGATAGTTTTAAAAGATTCTTTCATTCAATCTCTGGAGGCATGTTTTGGATTTATTGCGAAGGTATGCATGTGTGTATACAGACTAGATGGTTTTTATGAGTTGCAGAGTTGTTTTTATTTACCTTCATACACAGAGTAAAAGGCTCCTTTGAACTTTATCAAATTTTAATTCTCTTTCAGAGAATAACAGCGTCCGTGTGGGATGCTCAGCTTCAACTTAGCTGACAGAACAGTCTGGTTTGTTTCTTATAACCTTGTCCATTTACTGTCTGACGACTTTATCAACTATAAACTCCTCAAGTTGTGGTATTCCGTGATGCATATTTGGCTTGAACTGCTTTCTTAATGAAAGCAACAGGGCACAGTCTTCAGTAAGACAATGATCAGAGGGAAAATACAGTGTTCAATTTACCTGAAATAAAAAATATGAATATATTTTTAAGACACTCCAGCAGTGTTTTCTCTTCCTTTCAACCATACAAACCCATGCTCTTTGTATCTGTTATATTTCCATGGAAATAAATCGGAGACATTTATTTCAGAGCAACCTATGTATTTTAGCAGCATAATATTAGCAGTCATCTGTTGTGGTTTAACCCGCCAACTGGCAAAGCACAGTTGTTTGCTCACTTCCCCCTTCCCAATGGGTTGGGGGAGATAACTGAAACAAAAAGAAAAAAGGACTTGTGGGTTGAGATAAAACAATTTGCTAAGACAGATAAAAGGTAAAGGATATGTGAATATGTGTGTGTATATGTTTATATATATGTATATATAAATTTATGTAACAAGTGATGCACAAAGAATTGCTCACCACCCGCTGACTGATAACCATTCGTTCTTCAGTCTTTCTTTCCACCTTTCGTCAGGGGAAGAATGAAAAATTAACTTCTCTCCCTTCTAAACTCCCTCTACTTGATGTCATATTGTATGGAATTTTGACCAGTTTAGGTCAGCTGTGTTAATTCTGTTCCCTCCCAGCACCTTGGGCTGTGAATGGCCTTACTGCTCAACAGGTAACTATAAACAACGGTGTGCTATCAATATTGTTTTTCTCCTAGAACGAAAATATCACACCTGAGACGGTGAAGAAAATAATCTGTCCCAGCTGAAAAGAATACATCTTTCTATATATATTTATTATGAAACAGGAAAAAAGTTGGAAATTGCTTAGACAATTTTTCTTCCTTTTTTTTTTCCTAAAAACAAAAACAAAACAAAACAAAAAAGACCTTGACATTTAAAAGCTCAGATCCATTGTTTTGTTTTGTTTCTTTTTAAAAGAAGTAAGGAAGGAACCTGGGAGGACAAGTTAAGTTCTGAATAGTTCTTTAACAGACAGTTCTGGTACCCCCTTGGTGTTTTTGTTTCCTACTTTTTGCTCTGATAGTTCAATTTATTTTAATTAGTTCCTGTTTTTTCACTGTGTTTTGTATATAAAACCAAAAGTATCAAAAGTAATGAAATAAAATTCTGTACAGAGATAAAAGAACTCAGCTTGGATTGAGGTATGAATTTTCTCTTTTTCCTTTCAGGGATAAACAGTGATGTCTCCAACTGTCAGAATTTTGTAAACTTTTGGAAGGCTGCTGTTCATATTTTCTCAGACTATCCAAACTTACTTTTTTCACTTACATCAATCCTGATCAATTAACTTTTAAAGTTACTTCCAAACTTCACTGCCAAACCCAATAGCATCTCTCTCTCTCTCTTTTTTTTTTTTTTTAACTGAGCTGAAATCTGCAGACAATCGCCTTTCTTAAGTAAAGATGACCTGCATACAGAGCATAGGATGCTAAGCCAGTATACTATGGAGGTCTGAGAAGGGGAAGGCAAAGGGGCTGTTACACTCTGGTCAAAAAGAGCCTTTCTAGAAAAGTCTCACTGTCTTTGCTATTGATTATTACAGTGCAACAGTCCCAGTATTGATCCCCAAGGGGTATTACTTATCACTGGTATCCATCTGGACATTGAGCCATTGATAACCGCTCTCTGGGTACGATCTTGCATCCTCTTCCTCATCCATCCAAAAGTCCACCCATCAAAACCATATCTTAGCCATTAGGAGGGAATGATGTTACTGGCCTCATGTCAATAGCCTTGCTGAAGTTCAGATTGATGACATTCATGGCTCTTCCCTTTTCCATTGATACAGTTGCACTTGCCATTGGTGAGGCCATGCAAGTTGTCCCATAACAAGTCCCTTTCTTCCACAGGCCCCAGCATATCTAACAGGATCCTAGCTATGATCTTCTCCAGCACCAAGATGATATTAACAGTTTGGTAGCTCCCTGCGTCATCCTTTCTACCCTTCTTAAAAATAAGTGTGATGTTTTCTTCCTTCCAGTCACCAGGAACTTCACCTGGCCAAAAAACTTTTCAAATGTCTTCAAGAGCGACTTGGAGACTTTGTCAGCCAGTTCCCTCAGAACTCTGAGATACATCTCATTGGGACCCAAAGACTTGTGGATATTCATGTTCATCATGTGGTTGTGAACTCGATCTTTGGTTACAGTGGGATGGACATTTCACAAAAACAAGGTCATATAACCCAACATAGAGTTTTATGTTTTTTGCTCTCTCTTTTTGTTTTTATTTAAAAAAAAAGGAAAGTACTCTTGCTTATATACATTAATTATATTATGTATTTAATATGCAATCCAAGACAATTCCTTTTCAATGAACATGTCCCAGGCAAGCAAAAATATTGGACACATTTGAGGTATGTGGATACAAGTATATACAGCTGGGACTCTTATTAGATTTCTATTTAAAAGCATTAAAAATATACACAAAAAGACAGTTCAAAGGACTGCTACTAAAAATGAGCAACCTGGACTAGAGGGAGTTATCCCTGCCTAAAGCAGAGGTGTTGGAACTAGATAATCTTAAAGGTCCCTTCCACCCCACACCATTCTATGATCCTAAGATTCTATGATTCAATGACTATAACCTGTTGCTTTTTTTTTTTTGACATATTTTGAATATGATTCTCTCTGATCTTAAAACACACGAAAGCAGTGAGCCTTGTATGCACTTCAGTAAATAGTATTGTATGTCAAGAAGGAATGTGGAAAACATCAGCTCATTTCAGGTTTATTCGGTAATGCTGTGACCTTCAGAAAAGTCTCTTATCTATCCTGTAACTCTACTGCCTATTTTTTATAAACAGTAATTCTCACATTTAAAAGCATTTTTGATGATATAATCTTTCACTAGTTTTTAAAAAAGGTGAGATAGTATGATGATAAGAGAAAAATGGCAAAATAAACATAGTTAGGCATCCTGATAATCTGGCTCATTCATTTTCTGTAACTACAGAGGTTCTACTACAATTAAACAAGATTACTTTAGTGTAAGAAAATATCACGGATTTAGTGTATTAATTACCAGACTAGAGCCCATGATCTGAGAATCAAGAAAAGATCAAATAGATTATCCTAGCAGCATCTAACACTTCAAGAATCTACATGATATTATCAGTCTCAACTGAAACCAATGAGCCTATGACAAAATATTTTTTTCCATATGGCTTTTCTTCTTACTTTGCATGTTATCGCCGGTTCTCCAGATAATTATGGCACTCTGCTCTTTGGTAGGAAACTAAGAACAAAACCCCAACTCAATTTTCATTCATCTGTACTAAGTCAAAATATTTGCATGTTAGTCAGACATAAATGTGTTTAACATCTTGTCTTGTCCGGCCGGTTATGAATTTGTCTGAAGCTTTGCTCCCAAACTAAGTCTTTGGCCATCCAGTCTACGATGTGTTGCACGCTAGGACATAATGGGATCTTGCCTTAGACTTCTCATACAGTTCTTGGAAAAAAAGACAAAAAAAACCCAACAAAATACCCATAGTTCATACCAATTCTTTTGAGTTTTTTAAATCCCTGTCTAAAGAAATAATAATAAAGGTTTGCAATAGTTATAACCTCTAAAGAGCACAATTGTATTTCCTGGATTTAAGCTGACTTAACTACAGCATGCCACAAAAGATATTTTCTGCTGAAACAGATGAAATATAGAATGTTTGGACTTAATGTACTCTATTTGATGCTAATGAGATATTTACGATTTCAACAGGTTTGCTTAATTAGGATACCCATAGGATATAGACCTTTTTGAAAGATAATAAAATATACAGCAATTCCTTTCACAGCTTTTAAAATTCTTTCTTCAAAACTTCTCAAATTGCCTAGAAATGAATTTAGTAGAAAAAAGAATCAAATATTAATAGCCTACTTAAAAATAACCTACAAACCAAGGCAGCCGGAAGCAATATTTACACTCTCGTCTTATATTCCCCTTACACTTCTCTGTAATTAAAAGTTATTAAATTTGTAAAGTGGTTAGATAAGAATTGATTGTGTTCCAGAATACTTACAGGGAAGAGTAAGAACATGTTAAAAAGTATGTTTCGAGTGCAAAATGACAAATGGAATTACAAGAAATATCTTATTTTAAAATATCTTAACATTTCAAATTGTGAGCATAAGTAGGCATAACAAAAAGTTTCTCTACGCACGCATTGCAATGGAATTCATCAAGCTTTCTTTCAGCTGAGAAACAATTTGAAAATATTTCATTATACTTTTGTCAAGATTGAGATATTCATAATGAACATGGCTTTCCGAACAATTTTTTGACCTTTATAAAAATGGGAAATGGGAAACTGGCTTTCCGTAGACTACTGCTGTTTCCTGAAAGAATATAATTACTGATTGTTCCAATTATTGGAACAATTATTCATATAATAAAAAAATGATCTTCAAGGAGCCCTAAAACAGAGTAAAGAATACAGAAATAGTACATGCAAAATCCATTAAGAGCCAAATAACAGCTTTAAATATCATTTATAGTATAGAACTTTGGTATTTTAAGAATCAATTTTCTGTTGTAAATGGCTGAACTCAAATGATGCACTTTCTTAACTGATACAAACAGATAGAATTCCATTTTCATCAGCTGATATTTGGCCTTTTCATAACACCATAAATCAGCGACCGAACCAGAAGAGTTCAGTACTAGTATTCCTGTCTGAAGGAACTGGACCGCTCAAAACTGATATTAAATGAAGGTTAAGACTTACGTCTCTCTCATGTGATTAAATCTGATCAATAACTTATTCTCCCTTTGTAGTGTGTGGCATGTGGTAAAAGAGGACTTTGCAATTTATCTCTTTATATGAAACATTAAAAAAAATTTAAAAGTTTAATGTGTCTTTCTTATATTTGAGGGCAGAAAGTCTAAAGCCAAGCAGAGTTGAAATTATATTTTACAGAAATGCATACACATAAAATGTCATGTTTATAAATTAAAAACACAGTAAATTGCACATAGCACTAAGTTTAAGAAACGGTTGCAAGTTTGAAATAACTTATTCAGCATAGACTCATTGCTCAATTTTTAGTGCTACAGTATATTAATTAGGATATCTTTAAAAAAGAAAATGCAGATGTATATACCATGGAAACCGGAAATATTACAAAGTTGCTACAGTGAGCAAACCCAAACAAGCCCATTTAACTTTTGGAACCGTGTTTAGAACTGTATACCTTTTTCCATTTCTACTACACAGTATGCAAGGAGAAAGGTTTGGCCAAAGATAGTTAATATTTAGAAATCCTAAATACTTAGGATCCACCAAAGCCATTCATTCTCAGAGACCTTCAGAGAATATTATATGAAAGAAAACAGTAATTGTTTTAAATTAAAACATCTGGAAAATTTTGTGACAAAGTCAAATTAGCTCCATTAGTTACAAAATGATTGAATAGAAAAAATTTTCTTTCAAAGATGGACTAATAAGAGCTTTTCAAATAGTCCATCAGCTATTAGCTCTTAGAGACATAAAACTTGAATGTTTCATAATAAATCTGTGAAATGTATTTGTTTAATTCACAGAACAATCTCATTTTTATTTTTAGTGCTTTTTTCTTCAACTGCATTTTCTCTTAAGATAATGCATAAATTTATGTAACTTTTTAAAAAAAGGCCTTTGTTTCTGAATGTGATGTTACATTCTTCTTTTTCCATTAAAATGGGTAACTGATTAGTACCCTGAAGGGTGCACTTTTGTGTGTTGTCCAGTCTTACCACCGAATAAGATGGCTTTACTACAACTCTATCATGATGTAGTGTGGTTTGTACGTGCATTCAGTATATGCATTGGCTTCGGAGAGGATGCATTCTGTGCCAAAGCAGGGAATTGCCTCAGCTGGTTGTGGGGTGCCCTTGTCCTCCGGTTGGCAGCAGCATTCTGACATCGTGGGGATGGAGGTAGGATCAATAGCAGGATTACTCCCTGTGTGTATAAAATCCTGCACCAGTGAGCGCAGTGACACAGGAGCAGAGCGAACAGAACGGGCAAAAAGAACATTGCATGAAGGTTGTGGCGTGGCAGTTTGCACGGGCAGTTTGCACAGGGCAGAAGAGCACAGGAGGTGAGGTGAGCATATTACTTCTTTACACTCAGGAGACAAGCTTATCTATTGGCTAGTCCCAGACAAAAAATCTAGCTTTGTTGTCCATTAGCCAGAAAGCTCTGGCAAGAAACAACGTAGCAACTCACATACCTACTTAAAAATGTGGCAGTTTAAGTCTCTAGCTGCAGTGAGTGCGAAGTTCAAAGAGGAGGTAGAGAGACTGAGGATTATCAGAAAGTGAGGGAGATCATATTGCATGTGTGGGACAACCAGGGGATCAGGCCTAGCCAGCACGGGTTCATGGAGGGCATGCCCTGATTTGACGAACCTGATCTCCTTGTACGATTTAGTGACCTACCTGATGGATGAGGGAAAGCCTGTTGATGTAGTCTACCTAGACTTCAGCAAAGCATGTGACACTGTCTCCCACAGTATTCTCCTGGAGAAGCTGGCATCCCATGGCTTGGACAGGTACAATCTTTACTGGGTAAAGAAATGGCTGGAGGGCTGGTCCCAGAGAGTGGTGGTTAATGGAGTTAAATCCAGATGGCGACCGGTCACGAGTGGTGTTCCCGACGGGTCAGTATTGGGGCCTGTCCTGTTTCAATATCTTTAATGATGACCTGGATGTGGGTACTGAGAGCACCCTCAGTACGTTTGCAGATGACACCTAGCTGGCCAGAAGTGTCGATCTTCCTGGGGGTAGCAAGGCCCTACAGAGGGATCTGTACAGGCTGGATCACTGGGCTGAAGCCAACAGAATGAGGTTCAACAAGACCAACTGCTGTGTCCTGCATGTCGGCCACAACAACCCCAGACAATTTTACCGGCTTGGGGCAGAGTGGCTGGAAGACTGTGTAGAGGAAATGGACCTGGGGGTATTGCTCGATGCTTGGCTGAGCATGAGCCAGCAGTGTGCCCAGGTGGCCAAGAAGCCCAATGGCATCCTGGCTTGTATCAGAAATAGTGTTGCCAGTAGGAGCAGGGAAGTAACTGTCCCTCTGTACTCAGCACTGGTGAAGCTGCACCTTGAGTACTGTGTTCAGTTCTGGGCCCCTCACTGCACGAAAGACATCGAAGCAACTGGCGCGTGTCAAGAGAAGGGCAACTAAGCTGGTGAGGGGTCTGGAGCACATGCCTTATGAGGAGTGGCTGAGGGAGCTGGGATTCTTCAGTCTGGAGAAGAGGAGGCTCAGGGGAGACCTTATTGCTCTCTATAACTACCTGACGGGACATTGTAGTGAGCTGGGGATCGACCTCTTCTCTCGTGTAACTAGTGATAGGACTAGAGGGAATGGCCTCAAGTTGCACCAGGGGAGATTCAGGCAGGACATTAGGAAATTCTACTTTTCTCAAAGAGTGGTCAGGTGCTGGAATGGGCTGCCCAGGAAGGTGTTTGAGACACTGACCCTGGAGATGTTCAATGAAAGGTTAGACGTTGTGTTGAGGTACATTGTTTAGTAAGAGCTATTGGTGATAGGTGGATGTTCGGACAGTATATATTGTAGGTCTTTTCCAAACTTAGTGATTCTATGATTCTATGATTTTCTCAAGGTATGTGAAATTCCATGGCTATAAAGAGAAAGTTTCTCTTTATTTAAGAGACATAGGAATGAGTCTGAAAGTTTGATTTCACTGTCAAACTAGTATAAAACTAGCCACGCTCTACTGTCTTCAATTCATGTTCAGGCACAATTCCCTCTTTAAATAAAATCACCTCAGAAAGAAGCCTGACTCTTAAGATGTAAATATTTCAGATTGGGACCATGAGATTTGTACAGTTCCAGAATAAGATAACTGCTGCTTTCACAAACTACCACAACAGAAAAGAATCCTACAAGAAAAAAGAACTGAACAGAAAAAAGTATTGACTGCATATGGATGAGAGGGAAAAAAATTAAAAAATGCAAGGAGAATAGGTGTCAGGCAACTAACAAGAAGGCTGAAGACTCTTCAGGGATAGAAATGGTAAAAGACATCTTACTGTTTGCCTATAATATCAGTGTGATGTGGAGGCTAGTGCAAATTTCTGAAGAGACTTGAGAGTGTTACAGTGATGCAGATAAGACCATCTAGTTAGAGGTTTCAGGCATTAACAAGAGTTTAACTTCATGGCAAATAAACCTTGGAGAATGGGTGTGCCGTTAAAATATCATCACAGCTAAATTACGAAAAATAATTTTTTCTGATGAAGGGGCGGATTTATTAGATGTGTAAGGAGGAACTGGATTGTAAAATACAAGCTAGTGATATTTTAAAGCAAAAAATGCATTTTGATTCTTCTTGAAAGTTAGCATATTGCATTATAAAATATCTGAACCATGACCAAAATAAGACACAACGAATGCCTAGCAAGAAGGCATTATTGGTAATGGAACAGTTACTTACCACCATGAATACTACTTTTCAAAGTATTATTCTTCTCTCATCCAGAGCGGATAACTTATTTTATCAGGGCAGCGATGCTGAACATCCACCTCTCTTTTGGAGTGTGAGTGAGGCATTGCGCTGCGTGCTGTCAATAGGATGTTCCTGAGGTTGTTGCCTGCGGGAAAAATAGCTGATGAAGATGCATTAAAATGCTGTAGTTTAAAAAAAGTTCACTGAATGAGCAATAATCATAAACAATGCAGTCTCATTAGTCCAGGTATGGAATCCATTACGACATTTTCCTTTCTCTGATACTCCAGGAACACAACATAATTTGAATTTGCGCTAAAGGCAAGTTTGGTGCAGGATTTAGTACGGATTATCTTGCAGTATCTAAGCTCTGTAACTGCTGGTAGCACTTCTCTGGAGTTCCTCTCATCTAAGGCAATGAAACAGCATAAGGGGTGTGATTTCCCTGTGTGGGATGGATTAAACATATGTGCAGGGACTTAGTTCAGCTTACCTCAGGTGACAGGTTCCTTGGCCATCATAAAGCAGTTCAGTTGCAATGTTTCTGAAACCTTATATTACTGCATGAAAGTGCAAAAACAATAACTGAACATGAATGGATTTTTCACATCCTTAGAATTACTGAGATACTCAGTTCTCAGCACCCCAGCTGATACATGTGCGTATCAGTGTAGCTGTAGTGCCCCTGGTGCTTCTCTTCTGTTAGGCTGAGGTTTATTCTGTATGTCAGGCTGGTGTTTGTGGAAAAGTGCTGGCTGTGGCCCAAAATATAAAATAAATCAGAAAGGCTCCAATGAGGGTAACTACAGTGATAAAAGACTGAGGAAATATGTTTAATGCAGACAGTTAGGAGAACTGAGTGTGCAGCAGGCCAATTTGATAGCATTTATGTGCCCATCCAGAATGAACTGTGGCAGCATATTATTCTCTGTCTTGAACATGAGCACAAGAAAAGAAAAATCCCAACTGGGCTCAAACACTGGAAGCAGTAACAACTTTTTCCATGGATAACCTCCTATGTGTATTCCTTGTTGGTACAAAAAACACAATTGCCTGAATTTTCCTTACATGTCTCTTCTCAACACAAAATTTACAGGGACCTAATATTTCTAAGGGGTCTACACATCTAAAGAAAAAAAAAGAAAAAAATAAATGAAATCAGCAAATAGTATAAAAAATATTAGGGGAGAAATGAAAGATAATAGAAAACCAGCCTATTGAACACAAGTTGAACAGCAGAAGCATTTGACTAAGTACCATAAAGCTTTTTTCAGAAGTAAAACACTCTTTTATTATCTACCTAAAAAATGTCAGGATAAGAAATGGATAACAGATACAGACATCTCCTTATCTTGTCCTTGTATTATTACAGGAGGATCATCAATAGAAAAAAGTTAAATGGTCCTGTCAGCTGTCTTTGCTTCTAACTCTAGATCACTTTCACACTTGACAGACCAGTTACTGAGGAGTGCAAACTTTAAGGGCTGCCAGCCTGAAGTTACAAAACCAAAACTTTTTGATGCATCTAACATTGAGAGGGAAGTCGAAAACGTAAAGGCATGCTGCCTGAATTCTAAAAAAGATTTTGGTGACTTAAAAATACAGAATCTTAATGATGAAGCATCGCAAGCCACAGATAAACACTTAAGAGACTCAAAGCACAGTATAATTTTTTTTTTGACAACGTAGTTTTTTAGCATTAACATGCTTTCTAGAAGTGTGTTGCAGGAATTTGTCACATGCCGTTGATGCTTTCCATCGAAAATAGTAATAAATGGATGGTTTCAACTTCAGTGGTGAAACCCTTTATTTAGACGTATCATAAAACTAAGTGAAAAGTGAACTAAGTCTGAAAAGTGAACTAAGTGAAAAGAAACTAAGTGAGCTGACTTCATCTTATTAAAGACTGTCCAGTGTAACAGGTCCATATCTTGATGAATCCAAGGGAAAAGTATGCCTTAAATTTAGAAACACCTTGACACCACACTTTTACAGCCAAAGTGAAATGCACACGAATTTCTCTGTAAAGAAAACAGACTTCAATATGTTTATCCTGGTATCTACATACTTGCTGCTTTGTCCCTGACAAGATTCCACTAACACCTATTTTCCACTTCACAAAAGTATATTTTGAACTTCTTCTTTGCCTTGTAATGGAACAAGATGGAAGAATGCATTCACATGGAATTCGACAGACATCTGTGCCCAAGGTAGACCCTGAAGAAAGTGACACTGAAGAAATGCAAGCTGGCCAGCTATTAGAAAGCAGACACATGAGAAGCAGGTGTTATTATTCACCAAATGAATATAGCGCTTGACCCACTGCATCTTATTTTTCTGCCTGTTGCTTTTTAACAGCACAGCGGAGATCTGAATCAAGATCTGGTTTTAGAAGCCCAAACATTGTCAGAAGGACATCATGAGGATGTTTTTTCTAAGGCAAATGTAAGGCAGCTGGTGGTTAGGTATGCTACTCACTAGTGCTTACTAATTTAACAGCACTTATCAATTCTGTGTGTATATGTATACGTACAGATATATGAATGTATACATGTACATTAATGAATATTAATCATAAAATCAAAGAACCGCAGAATGTCCCGAGTTGGAAGAGATCTCAAAGATCAGCTAGTTCCAAATCCACTGCAATTGGCAGGACAGCCAACCCAAGCTTCCCGGGGCCCCATCCAACCTGGCCATGAACGCCTGCAGGGTTGGGGCACACACAGCTTCTGCGGCTAACCTGTTCCAGTGCCTCACCACCCTCTGAGTAAAGAATTTCTTCCTAACATCAAGCCTAAAATTCCCCTATTTTAGTTTAAAGCCATTCCCCTTTGTCCTATCACTAGTAGACCATGTACAGAGTTGGTCCTCCTCCTGTTTATAAGGTCCCTTCAAATTCCGGAAAGTCGCAATTGAGGTTCCCGAGATGCTTCTCATCTCCAAGCTGAATGAGTCCAGTTCCTTCAACCTTTCTTCATAGGACAGGTGCTCCAGTCCATAGATCATCTTTGTGCCGCATTTGTTTTCATCTCAACCACTCCAACAGCTCTGCATCCTTCCTGTGTTGGGGGCCTCAGGCCTGGACGCAGTACTGCAGGTGGTGCCTTAGAAGGGAAGAGTAGAGAGGGACAATCACCTCCATCACCCTGCTAGCCCTGCCTCTTTTGATGCAGCCTATGATACAGTTGGCCTTCTGGGCTGCAAGTGCGGACTGCTGGTTCATATCCAGCTTAAATCCCTCAGAACCCTGAAGTCCCTCTCTGCAGAGCTGCTCTGAAGGAGATCTCCCAGACTCCCAGACATATCTGGTATTGCCCTGGCCCAAGTGCAACACCCTTCACTTGTCCTTGTTGAATGTCATTGGGGTGTCATGTACCCACTTTTTGAGCCTCTCCATGTCCCTCTGTGTGGCATCCCTTCCTTCTTCAGTGTCAACTGCATTTCTCATCTTGATGTCGGCAGCAAACTTGCGGAGGGTGCGCTCAATCCAGCTGTCTATTGATAAAGACGTTGAAGAGCGCTGATCCCCAGACAGACCCCAGTAGGACACCACTTCTGACCAGACTTCACCTGGACATAAAGATATTGACTATGACACTCTGGCTATGGCCATCCAGCTAATTCTTTACACACTGAATAGTCCAGCCTTCAAATCCTTCTCTCTCCAGTTTAGAGATAAGGGATACGGTGCAGGACCATGTCGAAGGCCTTGGACATGTCCAGGTAGATGGTAGCTTTTGCCCGTCCTTGGTCCATCAGTGCCACCACTCCATCATAGAAGGCCACCAAATTGGTCAGGCATGGTCTGCCTGCAGTGAAGGTGTGGTGGCTGTCTTGGATCACCTCCTCGTCTTGCATTTTCTCTACCAGGTGGATCTGCTCCATGATTTTCCCAGGCACAGATGTGAGACTCACTAGCCTGTAGTTCTCTGGGTCTTCCTTTCTCCCTTTCCTAAAAATGGGAGTGATGTTTCCCTTTTTCCAGGCACTGAGAACTTAGCCTTACAGATACAACTTTTCAAATATGGTGGAGGGTGTCTTCAGGATCACATTAGCGAGTTTGTTCAGAACCCTGGGATGTCTGTTTTCTAGCCCCGTAGAAATTCAGCCTCATGACGCTGTCTCCGACTTGCTCTACTCTTATACAGGGAAGGATTTTGCTCCCCTGACCAGCACTTATAGGCTCAAGGGCACGAGAGGCATGGGAAACATGACTGGCAGTGAAGACTAAGGCAAGGAACTCTCTAAGTACCTCAGTCCTATCCATTTTTCAGGAAGCGAATTCTCCCTTCCTGTTCATAAGAGGTGTACATTCTCCTTTTTCTGTCTGTTACAACCAATGTATCTGAAGAATCCTCTTTTTATTTTTCACATCCTTCACTGTGTTTAGTTCCATCTGTACCTTGGCTTTTCTGATCTCATCTCTGCACTTCTGAACAGCATCCCTATATTCTTCCCAGTCCATCCATTCCTGCTTCCACTGTTTATACTTTTCCTTCTTTCTCTCAGTTTGACCAACAAACAGGTGCTTGCTCAACCATGCTGGTTTCCTGCTTCCTCTGCTTGGTTTTGTTATGCTCGGGAATGGAGAGCTCTTGTGCTCTCAGGAAGGTGTCCTTAAAGCACTGCTAGCTATGTTCTGTTACTCTGAAACTATCCTTATGGATAGTTTCCCAAGGGACCTCATCCAACAGTTCCTTAAAAAGACTGGTGTTTGCCCTCTTGAAGTTCAGGGTCCCAACTCTGCTCTTTGCCAGGCCCACATTTCTCGAGATCATGAACTCAACCGTGACATGGTCATTACAGCACATGCTGCCTCTAGTCTTAACCTCTACAATGATTTCCTCTGCACTGGTGGGCACCAGTTCCAGTAATGCTTCACACCTGGTTTGTCTGTCCAATACCTGGACCTGATTTAGCTAAGTTTAATCATGGTCTTCCTGTTGTATCTGCGCAATGAGACATTTTCTTAAGTTCAGAGGAAGTCTTTGGAGACTGGAGGAATATCAGAGGGTAAAAGAAATGCCCAATAGTGATTTAAATGAAGATAAAAATGCAGTGACTGAGAGCAAGTTTAATAACTGAAATTGCAATTCTTGTCAAAGCAACTACATTTTTTTAACTTGGACAAAAGTTACTGTCTTCTTTTAACTGAAAATATTGGCAATAGCTGTGATATTCCAATGATGTAATGAAACAAATATTGAAGGAAGAGAGCAGAGATTTAGAAAAATAACTGGTAGACAGAGACAAAATTGCAGGCACAAAATCCCTTTCTCTGAGGCATAAGTAACAAAGTTTAAAGTTAAATTCAAACTGAAAACTGCTCCTCTCAGTGTAATTGGGCTGTATCTTTCAGATTAGGGCACTGTGCCTATGGAGCAGAGAAATATAGACAAGCTTGTCTCTGTGGGGCAGAGGCAGAAAGATGGTTTTTCTGGAATGCAGATGTTTCACAGTAATAGTTTAATTACACTCAATTCCAGTGTCTGCAAACAAAATTTGAGGGGAAGTTTTCTTAAGTAGTCCTTTTTAGAGATTACTAATGCAGTTTTTAAAGAACAAGAATACATCAGGCAGATTTTACCCCCTCTGTCCTCTTTAAATTATAGCTGTTGATACATTAGAACAGGAGAGGAATCTGAAGTTAGTAAGCAGATAATCTCTTTCTCATAATGCTAAATGCAAGTCATTATTGGCAGTCACCCAAAGACAATCTACATGTAACAGGTGTTCTGGAAACAAAATGCCAACAAATTCAGATAAACTTATAGTGTTTGATTTAGTGTTCAAGGAGAAATGACATAATATATTCGAATCTGGCACTGAGAGCTATAGGGATGATTTATCTGAGAGATTTGGAACTTTCTGATTAAAAAAATTCAAAGGCTCACCAAACTCACTTGTATTTATGGAGTTACTAAGCTAGGTGGAGATCAATAGCAGTTTGAGAAAAACTGAAGTTAGAAACATCTTAAACTAAGACAAGCATTCAATATAGAGTTCACCATTATCAATTTTACATTGTCTGGTATAAAAATACAGACTGATGTTTGACCTTCACCAATTCCTGTGTGAGAGAGAAAAAAGATATATTTTCAGAAAAAAAAGAAAGAAACAAAGAAAAAAAAGATGACATAAAGCCCTAGAACCGAGGTGGCAAATTAGGCACATTAGTTAAAGGCAATTTATGAGCATTTCCAAGCAGGCCTTGGCAAGGGAGCACAAGGGCTGATGCTCACTTAGTAGTAATTTGCAATCGTTTGACAGCACCAACCTTTCTACAGGCATCATGATCCTGTTGTCAGATATATTTTGCATGTGTCATGTACTAACTAGATTACAAATCCATGTGTAGGTGTAGATTTTTAATAAAATTACAGATTTAGGATTTCATGTCGGAAATGAAATGCTGACAAGGACTCTCAGCCTCTGTTCATTCGTATGCGATGAGACCTTAGCCCAACGTGTCCCCATCTCATGGAAAATTTGTACCTTAATTTCAGTGAAGTAATTTCCTTTCACGCGGGCTTAGTCAAATGTAAATAATTCTCCTTTAATATATCTTTGACTGTTCCCTTCTATGAAATGAGTCTGACACCGATTATTTTGCTCAGAGTCTAATTTTCAATTGTTAGCTTCTGGAGCAAGGACTGTAACTCCTACTAAAGAGAGTAAACAAGAAGACAGTTTTCAGAACACTAAACTGATCAAGAAATCTGAAGTTTGCTAGGCTTCAGTGAGATTTAAAAAAAATTTAGCACTTTGGAAAAAAAATGCGTACAGTGCTTGATCCACTGAATTCTCATTCTTATAAAAAAAAAATAAAGTACAGTATTACAAAAAAATAGTATATCAAGAACAAGGTAAGGAGTTGTCTAAGGCAAAATGAGAACATGTTAAAGAAAGAATTCATTTAAAGCTGCAATTAATGTTTTTTTTTTCTCATATTCATTTCCCCAGCACAGAGACATATCTCTAACATAGACTAAAACTGTCCTGCCATACAGAATATTTAGTCTCAGAAGGGAAACTCTTCTTTCCTAAGATATATTTTAGACTTATTTTTATGCTTCTTTAGAGCAGTCACAAAACAGCTACAGGAGTAGCAAGTCACCTTTCCCCATTTCCCTTCAGTGAACTTTCCTTTAAAATTACCATTAGATCATTGGAGGTGTTGAAGAACTGACAAAAAGAAAGAAAATATTGAAAACACAGTTGTGAGAATGAGATCTTCTCTGAATAAAATCTGAATTTGGCAGTCTTTGTGCGTAGGCTACCCCTTGACCACTGTGAAAGAACATGTTGTCTTCAAGTGTGCAGTCAGGGATGGAGAGAAAGGACAAGCAGGGAATGGAAAACGATGTGGAAAGCATGAGCAGATTGAGAAGACAAAGCAAAAGCAGAACTAACTTCTGGCAGAAAACCTTTGGCAACATAGTGTAACGACAGAATCAGGTTTATAATTCAGGTAAGCCTAAAATTTAGGATCCTGTATATAAACCCCAGAATACTTCAGATAATACTAGAGCAGAGTGCCATACAATTAATGTCTGGTAGGGTGGTAAGTTTTAGAAATACGCTCTACGATCTGTTAAGCTATGTGGCTCATTGCTGAGAAGGCAAGAGGTGTACCTCTTTCCATTCTGCTTTTTTTTTTCCCCTGCCTCTCTTACCAGCACGGCAGGATTCAGACTAGAGAAGGGTCTGCACCTCAGCTCACCCTTTCCTCCAGGCGGTTGCTGGGAGGAGTGAGTTAATTCCTTTTTGCCTTACTATCTCGTTGTGTGGCGCCTGGATCTCAAATAAAGGCTCAGTTTTCGCCTTTGTTTGCTTTACAAATACCCAGCCTTTTTCCCATAGTTCAGAACATCTGCTCCCATTTTATTCGTGTAACTGACTGTTGCTTGCTAGGTGTATCTTCTTCTTGTAGTCTAGTGTTTACTTTAGTTTTTTTCTAATTCTCGTTCAAATCCGTAATGTGTCTGAGCTCATCTGAAAATTCACTAAGGATCTTTATTTCAGCATTCCTGCTACCTCTGCAAATACCAACCAAGCTCAGGACAAGCCCCCGAGGTACTGCTTGATTGTTTCTTCAGCAGCCAGCCCCTGTGGTGACTATCCATTTCCACCAACCTGTCTGTTCATCTTCAAGCAGTTACATCACAAAGAAGTGATGCATCTTGCAGAGCTTTCTTCAGTCTCCCCAGTTCATCTTCAGATGTGCTTCGTAATGAACACTGGTGTTTGTACGGCGGCATCCTATCTTCCTGGCTGGCTTGAATATGGGTGTGATTATTTTCCAACAGCTTTTGTAATTACCCCCAGAGAAGTAAAATGCAATCTGTTATGTACAGTACATTTGTATCTCATTACTATAATTGTTCCTTTCTTCATAACATTTCCACATAGACTTTAATTGTCAAGCTTTTGTAGCTTGGCAAAGATTCCATAAAACGTGTCTGGGCTCTAAAGAACAAAAAACAACTATCAAAGGCAGGATGACAACACTAGTGAGTGTGGCTGCTACTGACTGTAATCGTGTCCCCCACTTGTAATGTGCTCTGCATTTATGCTTTGTCTTCTTTAAAAGCTCTCTACTGATGCACAGCATCAGCAAAAATAGAGAAGATAAGACTTTTAGCATACAGTTTTCCCTCTGTCCTTCTTTATTTGGTTAAAAAAGGAGGGGGACAGCTCTCATACTGCAACTTCATGTCCTTTCCTATACAAAATTCAGAGAGCATTGTTTGAGATTGTTGGCTTGGCTGGAAGTTTCTGCCTGTGAATTTCAGTGGTGCTCTGTGCCTTCTACCCCCTTAGTGTAAAGGAACTTCTCTCAGAAAATATATTGCAAACATTTTATTGTGAACAGTTAAGAAGAAAAATGTCTCAAAGTGTATCAAAACATAGATCTTTTTATTATATCTTATATCTGAAGTCAGCCAGACAAGTATCCTTATTTAAAATATCAAGTAGATATAAAAAGCAAAGTTGATTAAAATTATGGTCATATCTACACAGCATTATATATCAGGACTAGTCTAATTAAAGGTCTTATTTGTCTGCAGTCTAATCAAAAATTGACAAGTCCTTACAGAATGCAACACCTTTGAAATTCTTGATGTTAAGTAAGCTTTATAATATTATTATTTTTTTTAATTAGTAAACAAATGTAAGTTTTGACATCAATTTTTATGTGGCTTAATGTGAGAACTATGGATAAGAGATAGCTAGTGCTGTGATTGTTTATACCGAGCTAAATCCATCTGAGTATATTTTCTTTGCCTGAAGTGGTAGCTTTGCATTAATTTGCCTTTTAGTTTAATGCAAAAATGGTAAAAATAGATTAGTTTTTGAAGTGTGGGAGTCTTCATCTTAAAGACCATTCAGGCAATGCTTATTTAGTAATCTGTAGTTTACCATTTGCAACTATCTCCATTTACTCTCTGCAACAGAATTAACGCTCTTCATCAATGCATGTTTGGGATTTAGGTAATTATGGTGATGCAGGACTATTAGAGTGTTTCTCACATCAAGACAGGCTTGAGAATAGCAGAAAATGACAGCGAAACATGATACTGTAGGCAACAGAGCTCTTTGATAATACGTACATGAGGGATTCTGACTGCTGTTAAGTGACTCCCACAGTGACTTCTAAAGCCACTAAGTCACTTTAGAAAAATGAAGGTCTATTGTCCCTCTTGACTAGAGACTCAAGGTCATATAACTTTTTTCTACGTAATAATCTTTTACCTGATTATTTTTTACCTTATTATTTTGTTTCATTTGTTTTGTTGAATCTAATACCAAGCAGCAAAGTAACTCTGCATATTGTTCCAGATATGGCCCAATTTTAGCACTAAATACAATATGCATATGTGATTTATCAGCTTCAACATTGTTCTGGAATCTTCTCCACGTGGAACATTCATTAAGTGTGAGATATCATGATTGGCTGAAATACAGATGGTGTCTATTTTTAATGTTATTTTTTAGTGTTCTCTGTTCTCGACTTCTGCCAAAAGGGTTACATTTTGAATGGAGATGATTGACTGGGGATGTGGTATAACCTGTTTACCTCAGTTTGGATGAGAATGTTTATCAGTTTTAACAAATGGCAAATTGCCTTATGCCTTCATGCTCCCACTATTCTCATGGTAACAGAGAACTCTGATTCATGATACTGACCATGACACTGGCTTGCCAGTTATTTTAAAAACAAGACAACAAGATCTGCTTCCTCGTGTTTCTCTAATTCCTGCAAATGTTGCGGAATTTTTCTCTATGCTGTTTTGAGCAGTGCTTAAAGCACTCACCTAAGCTTCTTTCAGAAGTATTCACTTTTTAAATGCCACTTTCCCCATCTTTTCTCCCAGCAGACTTGTCCTGGGTTTTGAAACCTTGGAAATCTAGTTTTGAAAACATTGGATAAGTAATTCCACAGCGATTTTTGTTTGTTTGTTTTGTTAGAAAGGCAAAAAATGTTATTGGGTCATGGAAATGTATAGACAAAGCTATTCTTAAAACAGTATATTTTTATTCTTTTGCTTGAAGAGAGGAAGGGAGATGTGGTGTTTGCTGACAGAGGAAGTTATGGGTAGAGATCAGATGGAAAAGATTAATAAAGGCAAAGTGTGGGACTGACATATGTTCTTATACTAAACAGATTGTTATAGTAAAGGTTACTCTCTCTAGAAGCTATGAAGGGATTTCAAATTATATAGGTAAGGGCCATCAAAATTCCCTCTCCTTGACTGAGAGTGGAGACTTTAAATTTGGTTCCTTCTATTTTTCAAGAACATCTCACTGTGTTGTAGAAAACCTTTCAATAGATTCTTTTGATTTCTTTTTTTTAAAAAGCTGTTATCATTTTGTCTAAAACACCAATTTAACAATTTATTGCAGTGCAAACAAGAAGCTGGGTCTCTGGTTGTGTACCCTACTAGGAGGTTTCAGTGTTACAGCACTAGCCAGACCCTCTTGTAAATCAAAATTGAAGTGTAGTCTTAATTAAAGGGTGAATTTCTGTTTGGTTACTGTTGAAAGTTCAGCTGTGCCTAAACTGAGCTAGTTTCAAATTGTCACTGAGAATACAATCTGGTTTAAGGTTTTCTCACTATAAGCAAAAGGTATTAAAAGATAATGGTTGGAGAATTAATACCTTCCCGATAGCCTTTGGCGATGACAGTAGCATTCATAAGTACGCGCTAATAGAATTCCAAATTTAGGCTCACTTTTCATTTATGTGTGGACACCACCTGCTGACGAAAAGTCACTGTGGAAATTAATAATAATCAGGAACTGAAAAAATTTGTCTTCACTTGAATGGTGCCATCATCCAATTTACACAGCTTCAGTAGTGGGAGACAAATGAGTAGTGGTTACCATTTATTTTGTCATAAGCAATAATGGTAGGAAAGGTTATGTCTAAAATAATCAGAATATTGGCTATACGGCAAAGTAAAGAGCAACACACAGTCTTTGATGGATTTTGCTAGTTGAGTAGCTTCTGACTTTGAAAAAAAAATGAAGTGAATAGGATGGAGGGTGGTGAAGGGGGAAAAGTTTTTTTGTCATTTTAGAAGACAAATAGCTGTGAGATCAGACTTGCTGGGTGCATATATTTTGAAAACACAAGCAGTAATACCTTCCCATACAAGAGAAATCTTTCTGTAATTAGAGGGTTCATGCAGCACTTTGCAGCCTTTTTTTCTGCACGAATTAAACACTCTCATTCCTGGACTGTGAACGGAAGATCTTTCCACTGATCATATCCTGCTGTCATCTCCTTTCTGAGGTAGCGGATGAAGAATGAAACATTTTCTGAGAGCATGAAATGGTTTCAAACAGGTTTGTTATGGTTAGCTGCCTCTTTTCTAACCAACCTGTTCACTTTATCTAATGGTTCTGATACTTGGAATTTGTATTGGAGCTCCCCACTGGACACTGGACAGACAAATAAATGTTTTCGCATCCTGCAGTTCTAGTGGCCACTTGATATGTGCTATGCATGCTCTGATAGGTGCTATACAAGCCCTGCAGGCATGCTGAATTTTCTTCTCACCATCAGGCACCCGAAAAGAAAAGTAATGCTTTTTACCTGCTCTCAGCTGGAACACTAGAAGTGAAACACTGAAGTTTGAATTTTTGCCATGAACTACAGTCCCACTGGATTGACAGCTGTTGCACTTGTTTTTGTCAACAAATGTGGACTCTTTTGGAAGTTTAGTTTCTTTCTAACTAAATCAAAATCTTATCAAAATAATCATCATATTTATTATATGGTAAGCTAGCGCAAGAGTTGTTGATGTCTTATTCTGACAGTTCTTTACTTTGTGAAGATCGGGAAGTCTTCCATTTCTTTCCACTGGCTTAAATAATATTGTAAGGACATAATTTATGCTCCCCAAATCTTGTGGATTTCTGAATAACCTTGGATTTCACACATCACAGGTCTCTATGACCTCCCTTCCACCATCAGAGCTCTGTTGAGGCTTTCAGTTTGTGCTACCATCTTAGGAAAGGCTCTGAGAACTTTTGATGCAGCCTCAGGCACTACACATTAAACATACTTGCCAACCTTGGAACTAATGAATCCTGATTTCCTACTTCACTGAACTTACTGTTTAGTGGACTTCCTATTACTAGTGTTCATTTTTAAAGTTAGTTTGTTAGATTTGTCATGTTCATATCTCTACTGAGTTGCAGATTATGTTACTGAAGGGAGCTGTGTTTCCAACAGAAAAGATAAAAACAAATAATCATTAGACGCTTTATTTGTTTTTACAATCAAAGTTAGTTCTAACAAGAGGCAAGCTTACTGAGCATAACACTTGCACTGCAGAGATAATGTGAATAACAGCTGTGGTGGAGTTGCCTTATGAAACATCTCCAAAGATTCTTTAACAGCCACTTTATCTACGTACTGTCTGATTTGTACATTAATTAACTGCATATGTCATAAATCGTAACCCAGTAAAAATGGTTTGGGCCATTTTAGGACAGAGAACACAATTTATTTTTTTTTGCAATCACTAATAAATGGCTACATGCTTTGTGTCAACCTGAGAGTAGAGTCTCAAGACACATCTGGGTTTGCCTTGCCCTAAGCTAGCTGTAGTTTTGTTAATGCTTGCAATTAGCCCCCCGCCCAGGGCCTGACCTGGCTGAGCTTCAGTTTGGTGAGTGCCTGGGACAGAAAAGGACAGACAGATCCCACGGTCCTCGTGTACACAACAGCTGCCCTTTGGTTAGGTGAGACTGTTGTGTAGCTTTCAAGCTTTCAGTAGGATCTCCTGGAGATGAATGAGATTGGGATGAGAAAAGTTTGTAATAGTAGTCCTGAGCAGACCCAACAGCAAAGAAAATCCCACCATTAATGTTCTCAGAGCAGAGACCTTGGGATGTTAACGATATCTGGTAACTCCCTCTACCCCCATGATGCTGAAGGAAGACTGAAATGGTCAGCCTTAGGACCAAGAGGTACAGCTAAGCAGTGAATATAACACCAGAGAGCAGGATTGGTACCTGACTTTTCTGTATAAAACAATGCAACTGTACTACCAATAGAGCTTTTCTGTACTTATGAGATTGTTTTAGATTACTGTACTGCTAAAACAGTAATTACAGCAGCTATGAATTCTTGGCTCAATACATAGATACTATGTTACCTTTTGTCCATAATAAGACTTTGAATGTAAGAAAATAAAAATAAATTTGGTGCACTATATCCTGTGGAATTAGTTTAGCTATGTTTGGACTTAAAGTACAAAAACTACTATTTATCTTGCTGAACTGTACAAACACATCAAATACACTACAGTAAAAAGACCAGTTTTGCAACATATCTTGTCTGCTGAAGTACTAAAGAAATCTTAATTCCTTCTAGTTAGCTAAAGAGCATTCTAACACAAATAAGCTGGCACACCACAAAGCTTAGTGCCTTGCTCTCCTGTCATGGAGTTATCTCTAGATTCTATCTGTGTCTGTGACAGGGTGACAGCAGGTCCACTGGGCCAAAAAATAAGGGGGGGAGGGGGATGGGGATGTCAATGGTTCACGGGCTGGTTCGGCCCGTTTCTGTGATTAATGGGGTAGGGGGTCCCACGGACTCACACCCCAGGAAAGGGGGGAAAAGCAAAAGGGTAGAGAGATGGGAAATGGGCCTAAAAGCAAAACAGCGGCAACAATCTGAGGAGGAAGTTAACTCACTGAGTATGATATTGGAATGCAAGATAACACAATCTAATACAATATCATTGGAATTGAGGCTAATAAATCAAATGAGAGGGACAGTGTCTGAAACTGAAGACCTTATTCTAAAACTGGAGGTTAGACACCTGGGGAACATGCACTGCCAGGATGACCAGCAGAAAAGGAGACAGACTCGTGACCCTCGAGCAGTTTTATCTTTCCCTCTAAACGCAAAGACCTCTGGGATATGTAGTTCTTCTCTTCTGAGAACCAGGTACCTGGAAAATCAGTAGTCAACGGAACTGGAGCATTAACTCTTTAGCTCCCAGTGCTTTATGTGATGTTATGATGTGGAATACCAATAACAAAAATCATAAAACCATGACACCTCCAATTAGTGAAGGCCAGATACTATTCTTTTCAATAGGGAAAGGCTAAATTAACCTTCCTCTATATTTTGTGTCAAAACTTTAATTTACTAGGCCTCTGTCAAACCCAAACTCCACTCCCCCCCTTTTTTGAGTGGTGTGTGAAAATTCTCACCTGAAAGCAATTTGTGTTGAAACTTGTTGTAAATTCTTAAAAAATATTTTCCACTGTATTATGAAATTTAGAAGGGGAGCTGTCCAAAGTGGAATCTCCAGCGTCTCATAACATGAGAGCTTAGATTTTCCTTCCTTCATCATAGCTTTTCTTATGAAATTGGTAGAAATTGGTAGAACTTTATCTGCTTCCCTGTCATCAGGGGTGTAAACAGGGCTGTAAATTCAGCAGTTACTAAGGATACCCTAATTCTCTTTCTTTCTCACTTTTCCATATTATTTCTTACACACAGATCCTCATGATTTACTTCATTTAGTCTTGCAAAGTAGACTAAGAACTAGTTTTAAGCTAACAGGAAATAGCACTGAGCTTGTTTCTTGTTCACAAATGGAGAGCAAAGGGAGAGAATGAAGAGCACCACACCCTTTATAACTGTGTTAAAATTATATTGAAGGGAACTCATATCCCAGATTAGAACTCTTTCAGAAAGAGTTTCATTAAAAGCAAGCAATTTATTTCTTTCCACAAAGTTCAGAGTTTTCAAGAGACAAACCATTTGTAGCATACAATGCCAACTGTAACTGATTTCATTGGCTTAGCATCTTAAGTATGTGGTATTTGCACGACTACTTCCTTTTCTACTTCTTGCCAAGGCAGAAAATAATATTAATCAGCTTTGCTAAAAGTTATTCTGCTCCATAATTTTGGGTAGGACGGCTCATGGGAAGACAAGGTTAGAACTCAACACAAGGGAAGAAGAATTCAGGGATCAGTAAGGAGGAAAAGAAAGGAAAAATGGAACAAATATTAAAACCAGATAAAGTGAAAGATAAAGGAATCGTACGAAGCAAGGAGATCCTGGCCAGTCAGTGTTCAGGTAAATGATTAATTTTATGCACTTTAAGGCTTAAATATTTCAGAGCATTGAGCTAAAGGAATTAACTAAATATAATATTGCTCTGGTTTAAATAACAGCTATCAGTTAACCAACTGTAAGCAAGTAGAATATGGTGTGTCAACATATAGTACTTTAAAACCTTGACTATGTTTGTGAATTTATCCAAGTTTACAGAACAGATCACACATAAAATTAATAAGCCAGTAACAGCCAGGCCAAAGTACATACCATGTACAGTGAGTGCTTTGAGTGAGATAAACTTTGGTTTATGACATGAATATATGCTAACATCAACCTACTGCTGAACTAGGTTCACCAGCATGTAACCATGCTGTAGCATTTATGCCATTCCACAGCAGTCAAAGCCTTCTATTAGGCTTGATTTCCCTACCTGCTTCTGTTCCCACTTGCCATTTCATCTATACTGAGGGAGAAAACTCCCTCAAGCTCTGTGCTGCTAACTTTATCCAACTCTTCCTTTTTGCAGCTATGCTGTCAGTCTCTTCTCTGTCCTTAGGGTTAGCAGGCAGAATCATTCATAGATTCATAGAATGGTTTGGGTTTGAAGAGAGCTGAATGATCACAAAGTTCCAACCTCGCTGCCACAAGCAGGATTACCAACTGCTAGATCAAGCAATAGGTCAGATTGCCCAGGGCCCCATCCAACCTGGCCTTGAACACCTCCAGGGACAGGGCATCCACAAACTACCTAGGCAGCCTGTTCCAACACCTCACCACCCTCTCAGTGAAAAATTTCCCACTCACACCTAATCTAAATCTCCCCTCCTTTAGTTTAAAACCATTTCCCCTTGTCATATCACTATTTATCCATGTAAAAGTTGATTTCCCTCATGTTTGTAATCTGCCTTTAAATACCCGAAGGCCATAATGAGGTCTCCCCGGAGCGTTCTCTTCTCCACACTGAACAAGCCAAGATCCTTCAGCCTGTCTTTGTAGGAGAGGTGCTCCAGCCATTTGATCATCCTCACGGCCCTTCTCAGGACCCTCTCCAAAAGCTCCACATCTTTCCTGTGTTGGGGGCCCCAGCCTTGAACACAGTACTCCAGCTGAAGCCTCACGAAGGCAGAGTAGAGAGGGCCAGTCACCTCCCTTGACTTGCTAGCCACAATCTTGGACTGCAAATAATAATGTTAATTCAGTGACTTTAAGTAATTATACACCATGACTGGGCTGATACCTATTGAACCTCAATTTGAATTTTCGTCACTGATATTTGGATATCACAGTGAGAAAGCTCCTAGTAATGCCCCAACAGATAGAATAGTTTCACAGTGGAAGTCTAGGTGCGTCTTGGCAGTGTTGGGGAGGAAGAAACTAAAGTCATGTGGTAAGACTCAGAAATTACCGAAGGACTAAATGGCACTAAGCAAACATTACAGGTATTGTGAAATATCCAGCACAATTTCTAAAAAAGGAGGAGGAAATGCAGAGACATTACAAGAGCAGGAATTCTCTCCATGTTTCATCGCATTCCTGGGCAGGACAGCTGAACACGGGAGTCTGTGTTAAAATATAGGAGCCAGATTTTCTAAGGTGAAGAGTTGCCAAAGGATGAACACAATCAACTACAGCAACAATCTCATAGGGTGCTAATCAATGTTTAGGCACTAATCTTAAGTTTAAACTAAATAACTACCTGTTCACTCACAAAGTGGGTAAAAACAGAGTCCTAATTTGATGAATATATTCAATTCTGAATGCACTTTCTAGAAATTACTTTGTACATTTGTACATACTGTAACTCTTTTGTGCATTTAGTAGCTTAATGAAGTATTTTGTTTTAAGTTTTAGGTATTTTTATGCTATGTGTATAATGTTGTTAATGCTATGTGTATAATGCTGTTACAATTTCTTAGACTTCATAAAATGTTTATTAATATATTTAGGGTAGATGTAAAATCACAGACAACAAAACTGAGGCTGCTATTTTAAATTTGATGTGGATACCACTATAAAAATAAGCTCATTGAAGGTAGTAGAATGATCCACCTGCAGGCCTCCAGCTGCAGACCTAGAGGTGACAGGCCATTTGGAGACAATTTACTGTCTTACTCTCCCTCCTTCTTAACCATTTTAAGTTCATTGTATTGAAAGCAAACTTATCAAGGTCAAAGTGTTTTACTCAGAAGATTTAAATGGGGACTCTATCATATGTCAGCCTGCAGCTAACCTAAGCAACTAAGCTAAAAGAAGATGCAACATATTCATCTATGTACATCTTTTGTATGTTTGTCCTGGGCTTGTAGGTCCTAATACAAGCAATAACATCCAATGCACACAACAAAAGGATGTCCACGATGCTCTTCACTGTAGGTACTTCATTGTTCCACAGAGTCTCTCAGGAATTCTTCTTTCTCTCAGTTAAGGAAGCACTAATAGCAAGCATCCCACTTCAGCTTGCAAGCGCCTTTGCATGTGCAAGCTGAAAATGGTTAGAATTAGCAGGCAAGTCAGAACAGCTTTAGCACTGAGCTGAGGGCAGGCTCAGTCACCTCTGTTCAGACTGATGGAATGGAATAGCAGCCATCATCTTTTATCCATTAGTATCTTTTAAACTGCTCGTCACCATGTTGTATCTACTTATGGAATACAACAAAGCCCCTGCGGCAGCTGGGTGCCTTCCATCCCAGAGATCCCTCAGTGTGGCTCTCCCTCACCTTGACTTTATCCCTGATCTCCTCAGCTCCTTGCAGGACTCAACATTTCTTCTCTCACTTGGATGGTTTAAAGCAGTGACTAGGAGAGGTGAGCGCAGCTGGCCCCACTCTTCATCATCTTGGCAGTCATCCCCACAGAGAACACCTCACGGGCTTTGGCCAAACTTAGTCCAGCCAAGACAGAAGTAATATGAATGATCTGTGAGCAGACACTAGCTCTGCTGTCATTCACCTTCCAGTAGCCACAGATTCATAGAATGGCTTGGGTTGGAAGGGACCTCAAGGATCATCAAGCTCCAACCCCTGTGCTGCAGGGAGGGCCGCCAACCTCTGTATCTAATACTAGACCAGGATATCCAGCGCCCCATCCAGCCTGGCCTTGAACACCTCCAGGGACAGGGCATCCACAGCATCTCTGGGCAGCCTGTTCCAGCACCTCACCACTCTCACAGTAAAGAACTTCCCCCTGATATCCAACCTAAATCTTCCCTCCTTCACCTTAAAACCATTTCCCCTTGTCCTGCCATTATCTACTCTTTCAAAGAGTTGACTCCCCTGCTGTTTGTAGGCTCCCTTTAGGTACTGGAAGGCTGCAATGAGGTTACCCCGCAGCCTTCTCTCCTCCAGGCTGAACAAGCCCAGCTCCCTCAGCCTGTCTTCGTAGGGGAGGTGCTCCAGCCCTCTGATCATCTTTGTGGCTCTCCTCTGGACCCTCTCTAACAGCTCCCTGTCTTTCATGTACTGGGGGCCCCAGACCTAGGACCTTAGATTCACCTCGGCCCACCTTTCAAGTCTTTGGAAGTCCCTCTGAATGGCATCCCTTCCTCCCATTGTGTCAATTGCACTACTCAGCTTGGTGTCATCAGCAAACTTGCTGAGGGTGCACTCAATTCCATCATCAATGTCATTGATAAAGATGTTAAAAGGCACTGGTCACAAGACAAAACCCTGGAGGACACCGCTCATTACCAGCTTCCACCTGGACATAGAACCATTGATCACCACCCTTTGTCTGCAGCCTTTAAACCAATTCCTTATCCACCGGGTGGTCCATCCATCAAATCCACACCTCTCCAATTTGGAGATAAGAATGTGGTGGGGGACCATGTCAAAGGCCTTGCCCAAGTCCAGGTAAATGACATCAGTCGCCTTCCCTTTGTCCACCAATGCCATCACTCCATAGAAGGCCACCAGTTTGGTTAGGTATGGCCTTCCCCTGGTGAAGCCGTGCTAGCTGTCTCGGATCACATGCTCATTCCTCATGTGATCTAGAATGTCATCCATGAGGATCTGTTCCATGATCTTCCCAGGCACAGAGGTGAGACTCACCGGCCTGTAGTCGGTCCTCCTTGCTTTTTTTTTTTTTTTTTTTTTTTTAAATAAATGGGAGTGACTTGACCCTTTTTCCAGTCACCCAGGACCTCACCTGACAGCTTTTCAAATATGATGGAGAGTGGCTTGGCAAACACCTCAGCCAAGTCCTTCAGAACCCTGGGATGCATGTCATCCGGCCCCATAGACTTGTACGCATTCAGTCTCACAAGGTGGTCTCAGAGTCTCAGACTTGCTCCGCCCTTACACTAGGTGGGGGAGGAGAGGAGGATTTACTCCCCCAGTCCCCACATAGAGGTTTAGGGATGCAGGGTTCAGGGACATGAGAAATATTAGAATCCTGGCTGCCAGTGAAGACCGAGGCAAAGAATTCATTCAGTACCTCAGCCTCCTCCTCATCTGTTGAAGCCAGCTCTCCTTTTACATTTACCAAAGGAGGTACTCTTGCTTTGGCCTGTCTCTTCTGGCCAATGTACCTGTAGAATGTCATCTTGCTGTTTTTAACATCCTTCGCCAAGTCCAGTTCTGCCTGTGCCTTGGCTTTCCTGATCCCACATCTACAAGTCTGGACAGCATCCCTGTATTCTTCCCAGGTGACATGCCCTTGTTTCCAAAGCTAGTGCGTACCTTTCTTTGCCCTCAGTTTGCCCAGCAGGTCCTTGCTAAGTCATGCTGGTTTCCTGCCTCCTCTGCCCGCTTTCTTATTCAGAGGGACAGTTCTCTTGTTCTCTCAAAAAGGCATCCTTGAAGAGTAGCCAGTTTTCCTCAACATCTTTGTCTCTGAGGACAGCATCCCAGGAGATCTCAGCCAACAATTCCTTGAGTGGCCTAAAGGTCACACTTCAGAAGTTCAGGGTCCTGACCCCACTCTTTGCCAGGCCCACATTCCTTGATCATGAGTTCACATTGAGATCATGAATTCAACCAGGCCACGGTCACTGCAGCCCAGGCTGCCTCCAACCTTAATGCCTTTAATGATCTCCTCTGCATTAGTGAGCAGCAGGTCCAGCAATGCTTCACCTCTGGTCAGTCTGTCCAGTACCTGAACCAGAAAGTTATCATCAATGGATTCCAGGAGTCTCCTGGATCTCTTGCAGCTCGCTGTATGGTTTTTTCCAACAGATATCTGGATGGTTGAAGTCTCCCACCAGGAAAAGAGCCTGTGAGCATGATGCCTCCTGGAGCTGAAGCAAGGCAGCCTCATCAACAGGCTCCCCTTGATCAGGCAGCCTGTAGTATACCTGTGTCACCAGCTGGCCTTTATCACTCCTATCCCTAATTCTAACCAACAGGCTCTCAACCTGTTCCTGACTTTTTCCTCAGAGGGAGCTCCTCACAGTCTCTCCTCTCTTTGACATAGAGGGTAACTCCCCCACCCTTATTACCTTGCCTATCCCTTCTAAAGAGCTGATACCCCTCAATGTTGGTATTCCAGTTATGGGAGTCATCCCACCATGTTTCCATAATAGCAATAAGGTCATAACTTTCCAAGCACATCACAGTTTCCAACTCCTCCTGCTTATTTCCCACACTGTGTGCATTGGTATAAAGGCACTTCAGCTAGGCTTTCTGTCTCACCACCTTTCTAGAGGATCTAGGATCCCCTAGAGCAACAGCATCCCCCTGCCCTTCTCCATCACTTTGTACTCCACCCTCATCACCCATCAAGTTCAGTATTGAACCCTCAAACTACTCACTCAACCCTAGTGGCACTCATTTTGTCTCCCTCCCCTTCATGCCTTGTTTAAAGACCTTTCAACAAGTCCTGCCAGTTCCTGGGCTAGGATCCTTTTACCCCTTGGAGACAGGTGAGTTCCATCTGCAGCCATCATGCCAGGTGCCAAGTAAATTGCCCCATGGTCAAAAAAAACCAAAATTCTTGTGTTTGCACCAACCTCTAAGCTATTTATTTATGAGGTGGATTTTCCTGATCCTCTTAGTATCATTCCCTGTCACTGACTCATGCTGACCTTCGTGCATGCTCAGATGACTACAGGGAAATGTTTTCTCTCTGTAGTTTTTGAAGACCACCTCATTCCTGGGAGAGGAATGAGAACTGAATAGATTATCATGAGAAACTACTGCAGCTTGCTTCCTCTCACTCTGGATACAATAGCACACATCCAGGGACAAAGAAGCAGCAAAGCATTCATCAGCACCCCATGCCATCCCATTTGTTCTCACATCCAGTCCAAATGCACGGTATTGATTTTCCAAGTGAATGATATTGATTTGCTAGATGCTTGTATCACCTACCGAGAGAGGTGAGGAGAAGTGTAATTTCTAAGAGTTAGGGTAAAGAGACAGAATGAAAAACATGCACTTTTGGGTGCTATGGGAAGCATTTACGTAAGAAATTCAAGTTTGCTGGAGATAAGGTCCTGAGAAGAAAACTCAGAGTGATTATCTGCATTTCCCCATAGTAGGCAGCTCCCTGAGCTGGATGACAGGGATGGGGAGCAGAATAAACCCCACACAATTCAGGAGGAAACAGTTAATTATCTCCATTATACCACCTGCTGTACCACCTCGACTATCGCAGATCCACGGGGCTGGATGGGATCCATCTGAGGGTACTGATGGAGCTGACAGATGTGATTGCTAAGCCACTTTCCATTATTTATCAGCCTTATCATGGTCAGACAGGGAGGTCCCAGGCAACTGGAGACTTGCTAATGTGACACCCATCTAGAAGAAATGTCAGAAGAAGGATCAAGAGAACTGCAAGCCTGTCAGCTTGACGTTGGTGTCGGGGAAGGTCATGGAGCAGATCATGTTGACTATGATCAGGCAGCATATGCAGGACAACCAGAGGATCAGGCCTAGCCAGCATGAGTTCATGAAAGGCAGGTCCTGCTTGACCAACTTGATCTCCTTCTATGAGCAGGCAGCCTAGTGGATGATGGAAAGGCTTTGGATGTAGTCTGCATGGAGTTTAGTAAAGCATTTGACTCTCTCCCGCAGTATTCTTCCAGAGAAGCTGGCAGCCCATGGCTTGGACAGGTGTATTCTTGATTGCGTAAAGAACTGTTTGAGTGGCCAGGCCCAGAAAGTGGTGGTGAATGGAGTTAAATCCAACTGGTGACCAGTCACTAGTGGTGTTCCTCAGCAGTCAGCATTGTGGCTGGCCCTGTTAAACATCTATACTGATGGTCTGGATGAGGCAATGAAGTGCACCCTCAGTAAAGTTGCAGATGACACCAAGTTTGGAGGAAATATTGCTCTGCCTGAGGGTAGGAAGGCTCTTTGGAAGGATCTGGATAGGCTGGATTGATGGTCTGAGGCAAACTGCATGAGCTTCAACAAGATCAAGACAGGTCCTGCTCTTTGGTCACAACCACCCAATGCATTGCTACAGGCTTGGGGCAGAGTGGCTGGCAAGCTGTATGAAGAAAAAGGGTTGTTAGATGAAAGCTGGCTGCACACAAGCCAGCAGTGTACCTAGGTGGCTAAGAAGGCCAATGGCATCCTTCTTGGCTTTTATCAGAAATAGTGTAGTCAGCAAGATTATGGAGGTGTACTTGGCACTGGTGAGACTGGATCTTGAGTACTATGTTCAGTTTCGAGCCTCTCACTATAAGAAAGACATTGAGGCCCTGGAGCATGTCCAAAGGAGGGCAATGAAGCTGGTGAAGGGTCTGGAGCACAAGTCTTATGAGGAGTGGCTGAGGGAACTGGGATTGTCTAGTTTGGAGAAGTGGAAACTCAGGGAAAACCTTATCACTAAAACTACCTGAAAGGAAGTTTTATCGAGGCGGGGGTCAGCCTCTTTTCCCAGGTAACTAGAAATAAGATGAGATGTAATGGCCTTAAGTTGTGCCAGGGGAAGTTCTGATAGGATATTAGGAAAAAAACTTTCTCAGAAAGTGGTGAGGTATTGGAACAGGCTGTCCAGGGAGGTGGTGCATTGTCAGGGACAGTGACTGTCCCTGGAGATGTTCAAGAAAATGGTAGATGTGGCATTGAGGGATGTGGTTTAGTGGGCATGGTGCTGATGAGTTGATGGTTGGGCTAGCTGATCTTAGCGGTCTTTTTCAACCTCAATAATTCAATGATTCTATGACTCTTACACTGAGAAGACAATTACTTTACAACAAGAGTTTCTGTACATGCCAGAAAAAACAACACATTTCCTCCTAGCAGAATATAATGCAGCATTTCTCTGATTTGTTCTTATTTTTTTCTTATTTATTCTGCTGTCAGTGAAACATGTACTGAGTCTGGCTGGAATGCTGTTCAGTTTCCCCACAGCAGCCCATGCAGTGCTCTGCTCTGTAGCCACAACAACATTGGAATCACATCAATGTTTAGTTACTGCTGAGCAGTGCTGACACAGCAGTCAGGCCTCCAAACTCCCTAGGGCCAGAAGGCTGGGAGCAGGCAAGAGGTGTGTGGGGTGACACAGCCAGAGCAGCCGGCCTAAATCCACCTAGGGAATGTTCCATATGTAATGGCATCACACTCAGCAATACAAGCTGGGGAAGGGGAAGAAGAGAGGAAGCTCTCCTTATGAAAATGTCTGTCCTCTTGTCCTCCTGAGTAAACACACAGTGAATCCTGCTGTCCAAGATGTAGCCAAACACTGCTTGCTGCTGGCATATTTGTTTTCTCCCTTTGTTCTGCATAGCTTCTACTTGTTTGTTTTTCCTTTAATTAAACTATCCTAATTTCAACTGGTGTGCCGTCTTTTCCATCACATTTTCTTCCCTTGTTCCTTCTAGGAGGAGTACAAAAGAAGTGCCATTCAGTTCGGCTGCCCATCAGCATGAAGGCACTGCAGGACACCAGAGCAAAGGCTTCTGAGAAGCTCCAATCCAGGCTAGTTGAATAGCTTGCCTAATGGCTCAGCAAACCATGCAGTTTCCTGGCTCCAAGAAATCAAAGAGACAGTCACATTTATTAGACTGCACGATGCAATGAAAATTCCTCTTTTCTAAAAGTTACCACTTCAGTACACAATCCTCTTTCTAAAGTTTACCTTTCATCTGTGTTTATGATGGAATACTGTTCGTGATCCTAATAAATCTTCTCCTCATTTTTTTTATAAAACAAAATGATAAATAAACACCATTCTGCCTGTTCATTACTAAAACGCATTAATTTGGTTTTGGCTGTTGATCTCAGACTGATTTCAAACTATAGGTATACTTCACTAATGCCATTATACAGAGGAGAAGACAAAGACACAGAACGTTACAAAACTTTGTGTATGCATTTCAGGATACGGATCCATGTGGTTTGATTCTGTCTACATGTGTCCATAGCAGAGCTTGGGTTAAAATTCAGGCCTTCCATTCTCAGTGTTCTGCCTGGTGAGCCACAGAATTGCTACAGCATGACTTTCTTCTGTACTTCTTTACTGTATGACTTAAAATAATCCAAAAGGTTTATCTTCAGCCTGCTCTGCAGGGTGTAGAGACTTGAATTTTTGGTACAGGATAATTGTAAGGATATAATATCTATAATTTAGCACCACATTTATCTACTGATGCATTTTTTGCATTATAAAGCACTTATGTGCAGACAATCAGATTGCACTATTTAAACATTCCCAACCTTATTATTCAGCATAAACACTGGAATGGATACCAGAATAAGTCCTCTCAGCCTGCTATTTTAACTCTAGGTTAATATTAATATAAAATTAAGTTGTGGAGGAAAGGAGAAAATATTCTTGCCTGAATCCTGATTGCCAGCTGTCAGTGGTTTACAGGCGTTCGGCTTGGTTCTGTGATGAATTGGGCGGGGGACCCATGGACCCATGCCCCGTGAAAGGGAAAAGGGAAAAAGAGTAGGGAGATGGGCCTAAAGACAAAACAGCAGCAATAATCTGAGGAGAAAAAAACTAATTTACTAAATAAGATATAGGAGTGCACAATAACACACTATAATACAACATAATTACAATTTAAGCTGATAAATCCAATACAGAGAGAGAGAATGTCCAAAAATCAAGGGGGGCCTTACACTAATACTGATGATAAGACAGCTGGGGAGCGAGATGCTGCCAGGATGAGAGACAGGCGGAAAGAGAGAAGGTCTTGTGATATGCGAGTTTTTATCTTTCCCTCTAACCGGAAAACGGTAACAGGGGAGCAAAGTCCCCTGGGGAATGTAGTAGTCCTTCTGTTTGAGAACCAGGTACATACACTACATGATGTTATGATGTGGAATACCAATAACCAAAAATTATAAAACCATGACACCAGCTTTACACAAACTTCTGGATTACCAATAAAATCGGAACAGCAGGATGAACACAAACAGACCAATAGAAGTGTTTCCTTCTTACAGGCAGCTTGTGTCATATGTCACCAAGAGAAACATTTGAAGGTATGCAGGTAAACTTGCTTCCATACATCTTCAAATAAAAAGGCTGTGATACGTGTTGCCAGTTACTGAGATCTGCCATAATTTCTGAACAGTACCCAAAGTACTTTGCAACCAAGCTTACATTGTGATGTCTGACATAATCGAACCAAGCTGACTTCAGTCTTGGGAGGAGCTATATGTCATTAATGCTGGAGACAGGCTCTCTTGGTTTATTGGACAAGGTCCAAACAAGCTTTCAGTCTCAACTAGACTGGGCTACTTGAAAGAAGGAAAGAAAATCCTGAAAGCGATTAATGCTTCTGTAAGTTAGCCTGGACCGCCTATCAGAACTGGGATATGCAGGGACTGATCAACCTAAAGAAGCACAGCAAACCTTGTAGGCTTCAGCCCTGTTGCATACATCCCATTTAACCTCCAGCAACTTAGGTTGAATCCACTCTGCTTTTCTTGCTAAGTCTCAGGAGATTTTCTGAGTAAATAAAAGCTACTATCCTCCTCAGCACCCTTCAACTCTTCCCATCTGAGCAGCCTTAGTTATGCTGAAATGCAGGACTAGCCCTGTCACAACCGGTCCTTATAGAAGCTGGCCGACCAACTGCTTCTCTGAGTAATTTTCAGAAAGAAGATGAGGCTAGAGTCTGATAAGAATAACGTATACATACATAGTTTAATATGTATAGTGCTTTATACTACATGTATTTATATATATAATACATATTTATAGCATATGCATATGTATATATACATAAACTGCAATTTCTCCATATAGACACCAGCCATTTAGTCTGTTCAAAAATAAGAGAAAACATATGAGGTGAGAGCCCTGACCAGCTGGCTAGAGAGCAGAGGAGGTTTATAAGGTCTGAACACTTCCTCAACCTTCCCTGCCCATCTCTCAGAAAATTCCTTTGTCAGACAGCTTCATCTGTCACTCAGGTACTTCATCTGCTGGCCTGTTTACTTATGCACTAAGGGTTGAGATCACTTGCCCTCCGTTTAACTAACCAGAGGAGACAGCAGTAATCAAAGCACAGTAACAGTATTTCTGGGATGTCTTTCTTGCATAGCCTCTCTGTACGCTCTTCTGCAAAACACTGCAAAGTAAATTAGGCGTATACAAACAGAGGAGAGGGATTTTTGTTTGGATGGCTTTTTTGTTTCTACGTGCTTTAAATTTGAGATCCAACTAGAACAAAGAAATACTGCTGAATCTCACCTGCTACCTGGAAAATCAGGTGTAATATTTACTGGGTATTTCCTAGGCATGACTAGGAAAACTGATCCTATTTCATTAAGTGGCAGCCCTTCTCAGGAAAATTACATGGATATCCCAGCACCAAGTTAGAGTGCAAAGAGCAGATTAAAGTGCCTATTCTTCAGTAACATAATATAGACTCCTGACAGTTTGATGTCCTTAGGGGACTCAGTAAAAGAAATGCCAGGCTGGGTGGAGCAATTTATTTGCCCATTTGAGACTTCCTACGGTATATACACCATTGCTAGGCTCTACTAAATAAATGCGTTAAATTGTTAGGTCCTGTCTTAGAGATCTGTGCATTTCAGCACTGACTGAAGTGATTCCTGTACAGCTCTTTTAAAAAGAGCTTTATACTGTGGATGAGTGATTCAAAACCTTAAAGCAAGGGCACTGAAAAGAAGCTAGAGTCAAGGAAGAGGGGAGAGCACCTGACATGCTTGCCCCTCACCTACTGATACAGCGGGCAGGCACTTTGCCTTACCTTACAGACCCCTGAAAGTCTCAAAAGGATTTTAAGGATCCTAGTGCCAGCCTTCTCTCTCAAGATTGATTTCTCTTTGTAATGCTATTGTTACAAATCATGCATTAGCATGATCAGCAGAGAGATTGATTTTTTGCAGTGGCTGGCAGAGAACTGCCTGGAAGTCATAGGTCTGATAGAGAAGAAAAAGCCTTGTCAGATATGAAGAGAGAAGAGAAATGGAAAACTGTTGAATTTCCAGGAAAAAAAAATGTTGAAAGAGTGCAGAGGAGAAAAGAAGGAAGCCTTGAAGAACTCAGCACTACTGGAATGGAGTCCTAACTAGGACAGACCTTCACTCTGAGCAAGCATGGCAGTCCTCAAGAAGCCACTGCTGTTTATCAGTACTTTTATCAGAAAAAAAAAACAAAAACAAAACAACCACATCAGAAATAAAAATTTCAGAAAGACTGGCAGATACTTTTGAAAAATGAGCTATACTGGAGAAGATTTAATAATTTTACCTAGTGGTGGGAAAACACTTAGTAAAATTGAAAGGGGAAAAAAAAGCACAGAAGGCAGTGAAGAGTTATCTGCATGGTGATCCTTGCACGGTTAGCATCCTTACGCTGGTTGCTCTTACCCTGGTTAAATAAAGATGCTGAGTTGCTATCAAAGTTCTGTCTAATACCGTTTGAAATTCAAGTATTCAGTGGAGAGGAAAGAAAACTTAAATGAGTCAAAAGTGAAACATTTTTAATTTCTTGTGTAAGCAGTGATAATCTTGATATCCACATTTTCCTTGAGTTTCCCAGGAACTTCTCACTTCTCTCATTGTCAAGACATGCACACTTCCAACGCTTCAGAACTTCTTATGATCTTTGTGGCCTAGAATTGCTTGTAGAGCACAATCTCTCACAGGGGGCAGGACAGCTTATCTGAAAGAGGCAATGTGAAGGTTTAGCGCTTGCACTGCTCAGATCAAAGAGGCACTGTTAGTCATCGCAGACTCATGTCATCATGAAGGATAAACATGGCCCAGCCGTACCCAAGCACCAAAGTCAATTAAATGTGTCGATTTGGCTGCAAACCTCAGCCTAACAGTGTGGACTGCACAAAGGGCTGACCTGTGGGTCCCACTTCACTCTGATTTTACGGGGGACCTTACCTGGCTGTTGTGCTTTCTTTTCCCAAATATCTCCAAATCCAGTCTATGTCCATCTACCTCATCCCACTCCACAGTGCCTCTGTCAAGGGCTCACTAAGAAGGTGCCTGGTGGTTGTTGAGAGGGACTCCACATCAGATCTCCCACTTCCTCGAAGGTTGTTTCCTTGGGGGCGCAGTGACAAATCAGCAAGCTCCTGAAGGCAGGACCCACAGGCTGTTCTCCTTTGCTGCCCTCTGCTGCAGCACAGATCCCCTGAACCAGAAAAACTGGGCAGTGGGAGACAGCTTGGTGCACAGCTGCATGAGGACCAGAGTTGGTGACAGAGCTGTGGGGATGACAACAGGCGGCACAGCAATGCTTAGCGCTGCTCCAGAGGGCAGGAACATGCCAGTCAAATTCTGGGGGCCTCAAGGCCTGACCTTCCTGCTCCTTGCACGAAAAATAACGTATTTCATGCCTCAGGATTATTTATTTTCTAGTTAAGAGTCTACAAGCAGATAGAACCTATCTATATAACAAATTTTGTGACAACATTACAATAAAATACTTTCCATTGAGCATTATGCTGAGTGTAAATGTCACAGTTCCTCTTAGGGGCTGGACAATTAACTACGGAAAACAAACACACCATTTGCCAGCTGTTTCCCCTGTTCAAGCTTTGAGTAGGGGGAGAGAGCTAAGTTTGCATCTGAAACAATAACAAGAAGCCGTATTATTAATACAGACAACCTGTAAACCCACCAAACCGAAGTTCGGGTGCTCTGATGCAGCGAAGCCGCCTGACAGCAGCGCAGTGGCTGCAAGCAGGTGCTGAGGTCTCATTGCAGGACTGCGGCCGCAGCTCGGGCTACAAGCTATCAAACTTCTCTTCTGACAGAACTGTTCATTGCAGCGCCGCAAAGACGAACAAACCCAAACGGATCCGCTCTCCTCGGGGCCCCGCGCTGAACTGCCCACGGCCTTCGTCACCTCCCGCCCCGCCTTCCCACTCAATCAAGCACCGAGCGGAGGATTGCGGCAGGGACCGATTCTCTCGGCACTGCTATTACCGCCTTCCGGTTCTCCTGTCGACTGGGGTTGTACTCGGCTGCCAGTACCCCACGGGGAGGAGTAGGGGAGGCCCAGGTCTCAGTTGTCTGCACTCCTCCGGCGGAGGCGGCTGGTCCGCTGTCCGGCGTTTTGTGTTCGTATTCCAGGGCGGGCAGCGAGGGGCTATGGAGCGCGTCTTTACACCGCTGGACTGCCTCCTGCCCGCCGGTACGGTATCTCCTGCAGCCGTCGCCTGCCGTCGGAGCGGGGGTAGTCCCGGGGTGGCTTGCCTCAGCTTCACTTCATGGGCGGGCAGCGGCCTCAGTGTGGGGCCTGGGGCTGCCAGGCGCTGTGTGGGGCTTCAGCGCGGGCAGAGCACGTGTCTGACTGGATTCTTCCCAGGGAGAGGCTGCTTTTGCCAGTGAAGCAGCCCGATCGGTTCTATGGGCCCAATGGAGTGTGCTACTTGGGCTTAAAGTAAACTTCCTTATATAGGAATTCACTGCCGTTTAAACCCCTTCAGATTTAACTGCTATCTTCACTTAATTTGCCATAGCTGTCTTGTATTGGCAGGTCCCAGGCTTCCCTTGGAGTTGGTGGTTTGGCAAGGGGATGTGTGGACCTGCTTTCTTGATGTGCCTTTGACTTCAGAGGTTCTGACTTCAGGTGCTGAGTTAAGCCCTTGCTGTTCTGTGAAACCACTGCGTGCATCCAGCTGCCTGCTCAGTGCTGCCAGGCAAAGCTTTGTGGGCTGGGTTTTTCGTATTTGATAACCTATATTTATTTATTGTTTTCCTAAGCTGTTTTCCTAAGCTCTCTCTTTAGAGAGAAAGAGAATACGCATGGAAAGGAGATTTCAGTGAGTTACCTTTGATTCATTGCAATGTGATGTCTTCTTGTCTGAAATGAGGAATTGATACTTACTGAAAACGTGGTAATACTGAGATAAAGATACCTTAAGAATTTATCCTTGGGGAAGAACTGGCATCTCAATCTATGTTCTAAAATACTTGCTATTGCATTTCTGTGATGTTAGGCCTAGCATATGTTTCCTGGAGGTGTTTCTCCTTTTTGTCTTTATTTTATTTTTCCTCTTTTTTATGCCTGGCTGATGTTGAAGATTTAGGCCGTTCGTTGAGTTTGCAGATACTCCACAACCCTGTCAGAGCAGAGCCTTTGGCTGGGCTGCAAGAAGAGTGCTTCTTCTGGAGAAATGGCTGCTACAAGCATCTGAACCAACATGGTTATGCAGGACTGTGTGTCTGTGAAATACAGCGATGCTTTGTCTGGAATCTCTTCATTGTTAGTAGCCTTCTTTACCCATGGCAGTAGGGTTGGCACTGTAGGATCTTTAAGGTCTCTTCCAATCCAAACCGTTCTATGATTCTCAGCATTTCAGATTGGTTTAACCTGCGTAAAGCATGCAAGACTGAGCAGAACTGTCAATTCAATAGTATTAATGTACTGACATCCCACTTTGGGATTTCAGAAATAACGTTTTCCAAACCACACAGGTGAAGTGAGGCTTCTGAATCCTTGGAAAAGTACTGGTGGGTCTTCCAAGTACTGTTGACCTTGTCTTCAATAATATAAAAGTACAGCAATATATAAAGTGTTTTTAGTTGCTTTCTAAAGTCTTGTGCAAACACAGTGACATGTTATCACAAGGACAATATGAAAGGTTTGCCTGCAATGTTTGGAGGCTGTTACTTGACTTTTGTTTTTGAGAGCGTTCACAAATTACTGTGCTGATATTTTAAACTAGAATAGAACACTTAGAGGTTTAGGAATCTAGTATTATGTACTTGAATTTGAATTTCAGGACTACATGCTCTTTGGTAACTTTTTGTGTGTATGTCACCCTATGTGGCACCTGAGTTAGGTCCAAGGAGTAGAACTTTGAAGCTGCTGTGCTAAACTAATGTGCTGAGAGCCTCAGAGACTTAAAACATTATTTGGTCAAACAGCTGGAGCACAGCTGAAGATCACTGTGCTACAGGCTGAGAGCTGTGCTTTGCATTTCAGAGCTGTGTTGATTTGCTTAACATAGTTTAGAATGGATAACAAGGTATAACTTCAGAGTGCAATTGAGCTCTAAATTTGAGTGTTACATACTGAAACAAATGTGTTTTGCTTTATTCATGAAATAGTGAAGAGGCTGAAAGAAATCCAGCCTTGTGTTCTGTGTGCTGCTTTGAAAGGATCAGGTAGAAGTCACAGAGGGTGAAGCTGTGACACAGCCATTGTAGGAGGCTCATGGTAGATGATCTCAAGCTGCAGCCTGTGCATCATTACAGGAGTAGCATGGTTTCTTCTGTGGCATCCTTTGAGTGACTGGCTGTTTCCTTCCTGCTGTTTGTATCCTTGCTTTACCTTGTTGCCTCCTGTTGCTTATCCCAGACTGTGCTTCAGGCATTTCTGTGGAGATATGAGTGTTTCTAATTTGTTTTATTTCATAGCATGAACTTTAGAAGCCAAGTCTACTATCCTTGTGACTGCTTGACAGTGTCATAGCGTCAGAGCATACTCCGAGGTTGCCCCTGAATACCACTTGAAATTTTTCAGTAGTGAAGAATGCCAGTTTACTCAGCTGGATGTTTTCACAGGGAACATTTTACTTTGCATACCATATTGTGACCTGGATTTTCACTCATCTGCAGATGTGATTGATGATTTCTTGCCTTGCACAGTCCCTAAAATGCAGCTCAGCATTGGTTACTTCAAATGGAGTGGAGCAGGAGGACATTCTCTTCTGTTTGCAATCTAGCAGCTCCCAGCTGTAGCCTCTTGCTTTGTTGAGTGCTGATCCTTGCAGAGTGCTCACCAGGCTGAGCCTCCTGTGCCTGTCAGTTTGATGAGCGGTTCCCCCTATCCTTGTCTACCCTGCACCAAGTCCTACAATGAAGGGCAATCATGAACTGTGCTGTGGTGAGAGCTGCTGGTCTTAGCTTCTAGGACCAACAGCAAGATGTATAAGTAACTGCATGGAATACAGTTTTTGGGATTACTCAGGAATATTAAATGATTAGAAAGTAGAGCTTGGCTGAATACCAGGATGTGTGCATCAATGGAGGGAGAAACTGTAGGAGCAAAAGATGAAGTGATGGGAATGCAAAGTGTATGTCTGTGCTGCTGCAGTTTTTGTTTGGGGGGCAAAAGTACATGCTGAGCTACTCTATGTTGTAGTAACAGCACACCTGCTGAAGAGGAATAGGGAAGGCAACTTCTAACATTTGGGACCTGAGAGAAGATTTGAGGTTGTCTGTGGGCTGTAAATGCCATCTGGTAGTCAACAGTGAAAATGGAAATGTGATTTTGTACATCCTTATCTGAAGTACAGGAATCGGTGTTGTGTAGGTTTCTTCTCCCAGATAGAATATTCTTCAAATCCTGGTTAGCTGTTACATGAAACTGAACTGTTCCTTAGTGTGTCATTGCCATCTGGAATCAAATCCAGTTACGCTGACCTAGGCCTGCTCCTGATTTTCTGAGAGTATCACTGAGTGATCTGCCTGCCTGCAAATTCAACTTTGTTTTGTACTTAAATTGTCTTCCTCTTTCCTCTTCCAGAGTTCTTGAATTGTAGCTTAATCTCACTGAAGCAAGGTCATCTTCATGTCGTGAGAGACAGTCACAGACAATAGGATAAAGACTTTCAGAATTATGTGGAAATATTTAGTTGTCCCTTTGCACAAAGGTATTGTAATATTCTGCATTGAATTTAATGAGAAGACAGTGAGAGGAAGCAAGAATACACTCTGAATGCTCTTTCTTCATTCTGCAAGTCTGTCTTTTGCTTTACTGAATGTCTTCCTGGCGAAGTGTTACTGACTGTAAACAAGTTACCTCTGAAACAATTGTATCAGTGTGCTTCTTTTTAAAGGCCTGGGACTCGCACTCCTCTTTTGAAGCTCCTTTTTCTCACCCTGAGGGCTGGAAAGTAATTGTGAAACAGAGACGTGATTGCCATTTAGTGAATGACCTCCAGCCCAGTACAACTACCAGTAATCATCTGGGTGTTCTTTCACTGGGAGGTTTGGTCTCTATAATGCACTGTCCTGCAGATTAAAATGCAAAATTCTGTGGCAGGAAATCAAGGCACTTATGGGGTTAGGAAAACAACCTGCTTGTTGGCTGTTGAACATTAAGTGCATACATATGGAAGATGATGGAGCCCCAGGTTATTGGATAGCTTCATAATTTTACGAGTTTTGTGCCACTGCTGTTGAGTTAGACTAGTGAAGGTTTTGAGGTGAATCAGATAATTCAAAAGCTGTGTCTGAGTTCACAAAAGCTGGAGAATGCTACCAGGGATGTTAGTCCTTTAAGTTTATTTCAGGAGTTCCTCAATGAAGTTAACGGGTGCTCCCATGTGGCTATTACATTGTTCTTTTTTCAGCTGAAATGATTTTTAAAATGCTTTGTTTTACATGAATGTTGCTGACCTACTCCTGCAAGAAGTAGCTCCATTCGTTTGGTAGAATTACTTGGGCTGCCCCAGTTTGTTCTTGTTCTCAGCACCTAGCCTCAAGCCCTGCTGCTTACTACTCTGCTCTGCTGGATCAGCTGTTGTTCTGGGGGCTAATTATTGGATAGATTGCTTACAGGGCCACTTACAAGTGAGTGAAGCATTACAGAAGGCTCTTAGCAGGCATCATCACTGTTAGCCTCACCACTTTCTATTGGATTTTTTTTTTTTTTTTCACGTAGTGTTTGGCTTTGGAGTTCCTGATTCCTTCATCCTTTTGGTTATGTTTTTCTTTGTTGTTTGTTTTTAATGTTTTGTATACAGGTATAATGTTTGGAATGGGGCAGAAAGCAGTCTTTAACCATTACAGGAAGATGAATACTTAATTATTTTTGTACACGTGCGCACACAGCTCTACTAAAATAGGATGACACACAAGCCAGCTGCTGTTTGTGTAGACGATGGTAATTCTCATCTTGTGTGGTGTCAGGGCACTGATAGCCCCAGTGTTGAAATAACTAGTAGGAAATAGCTGACTTGCTATTGGATGGGATTATGATGGAAGTGATGCTAAAAAGAACTCTTCAAACCAACAAAACAAGAACAATAATGATATCACTGGATCTTCGTAGACAAACCTCACATTCATTACACAATGCACAGATAATAAAGCACTTAAGGCTGTCCAAAAGGAAGTTATTTGGTATTTTCTAGCAGTTGAGGATTTCAAGCTTATGCTCTCTGAGGAGTTGAACAGGTGTAGCAGATTGAACCTTAAAGCTAAGAAATAAGCCACATGGTACCTTAACACACCCCATAGTCTCTTACTTATTTTTTTCATCTGTGATACAAAAAATTGAATAAGGATATATTCTAGACATAAGAAATTTTCATATTGTTTGTATCCAAATAAACACATTCAGGACTGCTGGAAACCCTTTGAAGACATTAGCTTTGAAAGAGCAAAATATTAAACTTAAGAAGGGATCAGAAAACAAAGAAAATAGTGGACTCAATTTTTGTTTTTTCTTTACTGCGTTTGACTTGCCTTCTGTATGGCAAAAGTAGGTGATGACAACGCCTTCAAATGGGATATAGGCACTATGAATCAATAACAGGTAGTAAAGAAGGAAAATGGGCTCACCCTTTCCAACATCTAGTGATGGCCCAAGAGGAGTACAATCTCTATCCCCAGAGATGCTACTCCCTCAGCTGCTAACACTTAAATGAGGATGAGGAAGGTTGGATCCAGGCTCCACCCCTTCCAGTCACTCAGGTGCATTGCTTGCACCTGAGCTCACTGGGTTAGCCATACCTTCTCACCTGGTGCTTAACCATTGGTTCAGGCTGTGACCTGACAATTCTACCCCACTCCAACCCTTCACAGCCTGAACCAATGATTGAGCAGGTCAGGGATAAGCTCCTGCTGTTTTGGCAACACAAAGTACAACGTACATCACAATGCAAATACAATACCCATTGTCGTGTAGGATGTTAAGGCATTGGAGGTGATTGTTGACAGTTTTTTTTTTTTGTGGTTCTGATGGGCCAGTGTTTGGTGTTCCTTCATGAAGTGTATCTTCAAGGACCAGTAGCAGTTGAAGGGTTTGCTCTTGCCAGTTCCCAGAAGTTCAGCAGTCCACCATGGGGTGTCATGATGTTTCCTTATGGACACCAGAGCATGTGAGAGTGGTGTTGCTCCTACCGGTGGTCCTGTGAACTTAACAACCTCAAGAGGAGTAGTACAGATGTTTAACTGGCACAAGGAGGGGTAGATCTGCCCACCACAGTAAGATACAGACCATGCTTCTGTCTTGAGTCAACACCTCCACTTGCACCGGCACACGTCCTGGCCTTCAGTACCACACCCTTTGGCCTTTGGATCACTATATCAGGTACGAAGGGGAAGGACTCTAAATTGCCACATGAACATTATTAATGTCTCCTTTGTGATGAAGATGGGGATGTCAGCTACTATCTCTGCTGGCCGTGTACCAACCAGCAGAGGGTTTACTGATCCTCCAGCCTCTAATAATCTCCCCCAAGGTGCAAGTAGACCACAACATTTCAGTCCTACTTGCAGCTTCCAAGCCCATTTTACCTTGTGCTTTCCAGGCTCTAGGTCCTCAGTGGCAGATTATTAATGGTGCCAATTTGCTACTTGAGTGAGGTGTTCTTGCCTGTAATTTGTATTCTAAGCGGGGAGGCCCAAGGTGTCTGTAACATTCATGAAGCACTGGGTCTGCCATCTCCTGGTCTCATTCAAGTCCCACAGGGTTTCATAGAGTCTCTTGGTCCACCCCTGCAAGGACTGTGAATCTGCCTTCAGAGTGGCCTTCAGGATGCTGTTATATCTTTCTATTAGGTCTGCTCCCATTGGATTATACAGCAGGTGAAACCACCATTCAGTGTTGTTGTCTTCAGCCCACTTCTGCACAGTTGCACCTGTAAAACATGTACCTTTGGTCACTCTCAGTGACCTGAGGAGTCCTGTATGACACCATCAGCCTGGTTAGTGCTTTAATGGTATAGGCTTGGTTCACCTTTGGTACAAGATAGGCTTGCATCTGTCTACTCACTGTATCAACATGTTAGGGCATATCTGGCCCCCTCAGGTCGAGGAGAGGGACCTATATAATCAATCTGCCATCACTGTAATGGGTTGTGTCTTCTAGCGAGATGGGCTGTTGTTTCCAGAGAGGTCTTGGTCTCATTCGCGAGCAAGCGTCACAGTCCTGACATGGTTGGACAACATCTGATATCTCTATGCCTCTGTGCTTTGGCTACTGCCCACGTGGTCTTCTGTCCTGCATGTTGTACTTTCCAATGCAGCTGGTGGGCAGTGTCTTCTGCTGATGTATTTTCCAGCCATCTAACTCAAGCCAGTGTGTCAGCTTCATCATTGGCTGGCGACATCAAGGGTTGATGTCCAGAGATGTGGTATGCTCAAACAGTCCTGTATCTAGCCATGTTCCATTTATCAACTCAAATATCTTTGCCCCAGATAGGTTAGATGTGGATTGTCCAATCCTGCATGGCCAACTGTGCTACTGAGTGTGAGCCCTCAGTAGATCACCCAGCTAATCTGTGTAGACCTTCGGTGTGCTCTCACCCAGCTCTTGAGTTATAACCATCCACATGGGTCATAGCTCAGCCCACTGGCTACTCCATCCATCCCCCTCTTTGAACCATATTGTTTCGGTTGTGGGATGGTACACGATGGCTCACCACGTACTTGGGTTCCCTCTGTTGGATCCATCCATGTGCTAGGCATCTTCTGGAGTAGGATATTTCCCTTCCTATATGGGACTCTTCTCTGGGCGAGCAACCATCATTTCCTCAGGTGTCTCACTGTGATATGTTACTGGGCCAAGTATCTTCTGCAATTCTTCCTCTAATAGAGATGATGACAGGTGACTTCTCTGACTAATGTAGGCAACCCAGCATGCCGCTGTTTGTGATTGGGCCACCCCTGTTTGAGGATTAGATCTTTTTACCCACCCCTGGATTGGCAAGGTGGTTTTAAAAAAAACCTCTGCAGTCTGAGTTACCGTTTCTACTGTCTGCAGTGCAGAATAGGTAGCCAACAACTGCTTCTCAACCATACTTGTCATGGTTTTATGATTTTTGGTTATTGGTATTCCACATCATAACATCATGTAGTGTATGTACCTGGTTCTCAGAAGAGAAGAACTACTATGTTTCCCAGGGGACTTTGCTGTCCTGTTACATTTTCTGGTCAGAGGGAAAGACAAAAACTCGCATATCATGAGACCTGCTTTTTTTTTTTTTTCTCATCCCCGTCTCTCATCCCAGCAGCATCTCGCTCCCCATCTGTCTCACTGTTGGTACTAGAGTAAGGCCTACTTTAATTTTGGACACTCTCTCTCATTGTATTGGATTTATTAGCTTAAATTGTAATTATATTGTATTATAGTGTGTTATTTTGCATTCCGGTATCTTATTTAGTAAATTAGTTTGTGTCTCCTCAGATTGTTGCCGCTGTTTTGTTTCTAGGCCCATCTCCCTACCCTTTTTTCCCTTTTCTCTCTCCCAGAGCGTGGGTCCATGGGTCCCTCTGCCCCATTAGTCACGGAACTGGGCCAAACCAGCCCTTAAACCATTGACAATACTGTATCTTTCTGCTCCATGCCAAACCTGTGACTAGAAACTGATAAGGATTCAAATGGAACTCTGGCACTGCCACAAGCCCCAGCCGAACCCTTCTTGAGTTGCATGCGCATCTAGTTTGGCTGGAAGGGTTGGATCAAATATACCCAGTGCCTGGGCCTGTTTAACAGCTATTTTTGCCTGCTGGAAGACTTCTTGTGCCATTCTACCCTAATCCCATGCTTGGTTTTAGCAGTTGCACAAAATGGGATATAAAGGATCACCGATATCCTAATATACTGAAAAACACCTTCAACTACTTCAGTGTCATGGGAACTGGGAATGCTTGGACCTTATCTATAATCATGCTGGGTAAGACCTTGGTCTTACCCGACCAGACAGCACCTAGGTTAAATTCCTGATAGCCCTGGTCCTTGTACTTTCCATGGGCCACCCTTTCTCCTGTAAATAGGCAGTTAGTGAAGTTACTGCCTTCTCTAATGCCTCCATTGGGTCAAACATTAACATTAGCTCATTGATGTAGTGGTACATTTTGACAGTAGGAGGTTTGCTCCAATTTGCCAAATCACGTGCCATCAGATTATGACAAAAGGTAGGTAAATGCATGTACCCATGAGGCAGGACTTGAAAAGTCCACTGCCTGCCCTCCCATGTGAATGCAAACTGGTCTTGGGATTCCTTAGCAATTGGAATGCTGACAAATGCAATTGCTAGAACTAGAACACACTGATGTGTTTCTATTTTTCTACTTAATATATCCATGAGAGAGGTGATATTGGGAATGGCTGCATGGATTGGTGGTGTGACTTTACGTAATTCTCTGTAGTCTACCATCATTTGCCACATACCATCTGACATCGTGACTGGCCATTTGGGGGAGTTATATGGGCTGTATGCAGGTCTTACAATCTCTGCTCTTTCCAGCTTTTGCATAGTCTTGGTGATTTCTTCTTGCCTACCTGGGAGTCTATATTGTTTTGTATTTGTGATCTGGTGCCGCTGCGGCAAACAAATGGACTCAGTTTTTGTGGGGGCCCTTAAAATTGCCTGCACTGCCTGGATGCTAATACATCTTTCTTTTAGTCTGAACTCTCCTATGTTGGTCTGGGGAGTCAGACTCCGCAGAATGTCTATCCTCAATGTGTACTCTGGAATTGGGGCAATAGACACACTATAGTCCTGGGGTGGGAGACATCCAATGCCCAATTTCAACCATGCTTGGGTTGCAAGGATCATCTGTCCCCCAAACCCACCTATAATTGCCTTAGTGCCTGAAGATTGATTTGGGTTGCCATATATAATCGACGTTTCTGTTCTAGTATCCACTAGAACAATAACCTGCTGAATATTCTTTCAGGACCAATGAATTGTTAGTTTAACACAGGGCCTCCAGTCTCCTCCAGCCCTAGTCCTGAGGGATTTTTGCTCCCCTGTTACACTGTTAGCTTGGCAGTCTCCAAGTCTTTCTCCTCTGATCGCTCAGCCACAGCTGCCTTGGCTCCTTGATGAGGTTTATGTTTTTTAGATGGGACTATTAAATCCTCTAGGTCCCACATTTCTCATGGAATCCATGCTGTGATTCTAACTCCTTCCCCTTTAGGAGAGGATTTAAATCTTTGTTTGTCAGTTAATGCCTCCATTATTATTATAGGACCTGATTAGGCTGTCTGTCGATCCTTTTAACTTGAACTCCTGCCCTAATCAGGTCACTGAACATTTGCTTTCTTGAGACCCTGATGGGTCCAGATTGGAATCCTTTAGGGGGATGGTCTGTGAGGTCATGGTCGTGGATGGACCTCCAATCTCTCCATCACAATTCAGACATTGTGCCTGGCTCATAGGTGCCCTGTCTCCCCCGATCCCCCACCAATTGGGCAGCCTGTTGTATTATGGCCTCTGAGGCCACTAGGAGGTTTGATATGGATACCAAAGTACCATATTGGTGTGGTGGGGGCTTGTTGCAGGATGAGATCTCTCATTCCTGCTGAAGATTTCATCAGATCCAGACTTTCAAAGGCATCCTCATAGATTGCCTCTTTGATACCTAATTCTCTAATACAGTTCTGTAAGTCTTCCATAGATGACCGTTAACCTGTGTTTAAAGGTATATTAATTTTATTTGGCCATGTTACTTGGCATGCAGCCATCAGCCATTGAATTACTGAATGCTTTTTTCATTATGGTGAACTGTTGCATGTAGTCTTTGCCTGAGGGCAGGGTGAGTAGCAATGGGATGCCAGTTTTGAAATTTTTGGTCTGTTTACTATGATGCTTTCTGCCCCTATGTCCCATAACCGGAGCAGCCACTCTGGTATGCTTTCTCTCGTTTTTTGTCTAAAGTGCTACACTAGATCCTCAAGTTTGGCTGCTGTGTATGGGCATGCCATTATATGTTACATAGTCTCGGTGGGGGCCTCTGGTCGGGGGACACCCCTACTGCTCTGTCTTGTGTCTTTATTTTTTTTGTGTGTCATGATAGATTGGATCTCAAAGGGATCTGGCTCAAGTGGAGCCTCAGGATCCAACCTTTTAGCTTTTTTGTCTACCAAATCTTAGGTGGTATGGGCTCACTTGTTCAGGGCCTTGGTAGTTTCCAGTGATATATTCCTGACTTTTTTCAGGGGAATGGTCAAACTTGTTTTTTTCACTAGTTATTATGACAACTTGTTTGAGTTGTTTGACTCAGTTGCGTGGCAATTGATTCTCATTTTTGAGTGTGTTATTTGATATATCCAGTAGATTCAAGGCCATTAAGAGTGGCCATGCTGCAGTGGATATGGCCAGCTGTCATTCTTTTGTAACCAGGTTACCTTTACTGATGCCACAAAGATATTCTGCCATGAGGGCTGCGGACTCATACGTATTGTCCCTATCCCATGAGGGGCCCCATTTTTCAGTCACTGTGGTAATCCCATAATATGACGATCCTAGAAATCCTGGGGTATCCCCTGGTAAAGTTTTGCCTAGAGGGGTAGTTTTTTACCACCCAAACCATCCAATTTTATTCTCTAGGAATGCCATTTCTAGTACTTTCCTTTTCAGGATAATTAGAATGAAATACCTGTATAAGGTTGATACCTGCCTGGCTCGCCAGTAATGTATGGCAAAAGAAGTCAACGATAATGCCTTCTAATGGAATAGAAGCACTATGGAGCAATAGCAGGTAATGAAAAGGTAAAATTGGATCACCCTTTCAACAACTAGTGACAGCTCAAGAGGAGTGCAGTCTCTATCCAGAAAGATACTGCTCCCTCAGCTGCTAACACTTAAATGAGGATGAGGAGGGGTGGAGCCTGGATCCACCCCTTCCTATTACTCAGGTGCATTGTTTGCACCTGAGCTCCCCTGGGTTGGCTCTGCCTTCTCACCAGATGCTCAGTCATTGGTTCAGACTGTGACCTGACGATTTCCCTGTACCTTCTCTGTTGAGTTCTTAAGATATAGTTGTGGTTTCATGTGTGACAGGGCAAGGGGGCCCCTTTCTCCCCTTCTGGGGAGAAAGAAAGAAAAACGTCCCAGTTAAGATAAGGAGAGAGAACAAATTTATTACAAATGGTAAAAGAATGTAAGAAAATGATTGAGAAGAGAGTTACAACTAATAACTCAAATGGAAGAAAGAGGAAGGCTATGACCACGCTGCTCACTGTGCTGCCGGAGCCCAGAAGCCCATTCACCCCTGTTACCTGGAATTGGAGATCATGTGGAGGCTCTTGGGAAATGTAGTATATCTCAATGTATCTTCCTGTTTGAGAGTCAGAACTCATGTGAGACTCCTAGAGAACATGAGACCAGGAAGTACAGCTCCGCAGTGCCCTGTGCCTCTTCACGCAACAGCTTGTCTCATGATATTATGATATGGAATACTGGTATAACCAGGACAGGTATTTTATCACTTTCACAGTAACTTTAATATTGTGTTATATGTCAAAACTGTGTAAAGATATCTAAGTTGGTTTTACTTTCTAGAAGTGGACAACAGAGGAGACTCTTTCTGTTTGCGAAACTCATCCAAATCTTACTTACAGAAAAGGTGACTATGAAGCACATAAATGAGGTAGGTTATTTACATGAGAGAAAACGTAATAAACGTAGGTTTCAGATGTTTTGAGATCCAAGATAAGAAATCCCAGACATGCTTGTGGATCTGTTTTAGAGTTGAGTATCTGAAGGCATTAATCAAAACTATATGGAAAAATAGCAGCATCCGGAGGAAAACCCAGAATCAATGTCTTAAAAACACAAGCAAACAAACCATAACAAGGAGAAGGGCTACCAGCTTTTTTTCATAAGTCAGCTTTCAGCAGCTTTAATATCTAGTGAATTTTAGGTTCAAATCTAATATTAAGTGCCTTAAGAACAGCTCTGTTAACTCATGTCTGAGTCCTGGAAAGTGACTTGCTAAAAATCTGACAAATGTGTTCCTGTGTAACATAACAAAACCTATTTTTTTCTATGCTTAAAGCGCTGTTGACAAATAGCATAGATAAAAGCAGAGGAAAGGAAAAAGCTCAGAACAAGTGTATCTCTTATCCAGTACAAAATATAGTAGATCAGCAAGAGGAATCTCTCGTGTATACACCTGCATGTTATCACAACATTCCCTATCTCTGATCCCTCTAAAGAGAGGTGAGTTTGCAGTGTGTCCACGGCAATGAGCAATCTGATCTATTGCCAAATAATTTGATGATTGAGAAGAGCTGCCTGTGAGCTTTTCCTTCCACCAGTGACCACACTTGGCCACAGCTGAGACTAACTTCTTAAGGCTTGTGGCTTAAATTGTTCACTAAGTTACAGCAGTGCTGGACTGTATATATTTAACTTATGGAAACAGGTTCTCCTTTCCATTCAGTTCTGACCTTAAACATGGAGAATGTGTTTAGCAATGCTTGTGTTGGGCTGCCTTTGCAAAATTAAAATGAGAATTGCAAATTTAAAGTTACTACAAGAGGAGCTTACATTTAGTTAAGTTTTACACAGAATGCATGTAGCAGCTTCTGAATTGTTTTTGCATTAAAACTCTTGATATACCTCCAGTTGTTGCTGAAGCTGCTGGAAGGTTGTTCCTGTCATTTACCAGGTCTTATTTTGAGTGGAAGCTAAATATTCTCAACAGTAGAATCATAGAATCACCAAGAATCCTCTTGGAAAAGACTTACAAGATCATCCAGTCCAACTGTCCACCTATCACCAATAGTTCTCACTAAACCATGTTCCTCAACACAACATCTAAACATTCCGTGAACACCTCCAGGGTTGGCGACTCCACCACCTCCCTGGGCAGCCCACTCCAGCACCTGACCACTCTCTCAGAGAAGTAATACTTCCTAACGTCCAACCTGAATTTCCCCTGGTGCAACTTGAGGCCATTCCCTCTAGTCCTATCACTAGTTACACGAGAGAAGAGGCCGATCCCCAGCCTACAATATAGAGCGATAAGATCTCTGCTGAGCCTTCTCATCTTCTGACTGAACAATCCCAGCTCCCTCAGCCGCTCTTCATAAGGCCTGTGCTCCAGACCCCTTATTAGCTTAGCTGCCCTTCTCTGAACATGTTCTAGGGCCTCCGTGTCTTTCTTGCAGTGAGGGGCCCAGTGCTCCTGCTAACAACAATGTAATGCTGGTTCCTTGTAGCCTGTGCTGATAGACTGTCTGCCAACATCCTCTGTCAGGACAGAAGCTGGAGTGATGTGTGCATTTATCAGGCCATGTGGAGTAAGTGGGAAGCTAGCCAGTGAATTCAATAGGAAGGGGACCTGTTCTGCACGATTTATTTTGTAGTTGGTGGCTACTGATGTGGGTTCTGTTTTTTTATTAGTTCTTTATTTCATTGACTGTAGCCTCTTTCTCCCTATATTCTGTTCCGTGTTTTTGTGGGCAATAACAGTAGTAAGAGTAGTTTAGAAATATAATTATAAGGCCCAATTTTTGACAGAAGCATTCAGTGATTTTAATGGTAAAAATTCTATGTCTATGACAAGCAAATTAGTTTTGCTACAAGAGGAAAGTACAGCAGTGCTACGGAGTGTTAGTGTTTTGGGAGTTTATCTCACCTAAAGAAGCTCTGACTCTCTGACACAATCTGTGTCTGTGCAGTGCTTGATGAAGGCATGGCAAAAGCTGTCCAGAGACTCTTTTCTATTTCTTCCCATAATCATAACTCCAAATTATGTGTTATATAAGCAAATGTAAAAGAAGAATATTTCTGTGCTTCTGTAGCAGAAGGGGACTGCTATATCAGCGAAGTCTGTATATGTGTGAGAGACATTTATTTGCTGTTATGCTTGCAGCTGATTTGACTGTGCAAGCCAAGCAATGAAGTACAGAGCAGATCCGGTTGTTCAGAGGGAGTTAAAAGGATGTGGAGTTGAACCCACACCTTGCTGATTGTTCAGCAGATGGTATGGCTTAAGTCACTTAAAACTTTCCTGAGGTTGATTTTCATGGAGCATCTGTGCAAATGCAGTCAATCTCTGGCTACTCATTTTTGAGATTTTGCACTCTTGGTGAAAGTTTCATGTGTGGGGAAAATCCTGAAGGCTAGGAGAAGGTCTATGCTACAGAGTTTGACTTGTGAATCAGTAATATTACAAGTATCAAGATCACTGTCTGCTTTAATGGTGTAACTGAAAGCCTAATCTAGATCGTTTTAGCACCAGCTTGCATTCACTTTGGATTGAGTACCCTGTAAGCTGTTCATGGCAAAGCACAGCCTGTTGTGTATAGTCCCCATATAGATCACTTTACCTGCACAGTTTACTACTATACTTAACCATCAAAGCTTTGCTCAACCAAGCAGAGCTTTGCCACACAGAGAAATCAGAAGAGAAAAGATGTTAAGGATGGCAGCTTGTGAGTCAGGTACCTAAAGGTTTGCTGCTTGAGCACTGGGACTGCCAAAGGATGTGGCATGGTGGCTTAGCTGCTGTGGAACCAGAAGAGCCTTGGGCAGCGTTTGACAGCCTCATTTCAAGGTGAGTTTATCTAGGTACCCTAGGAATGATTAAACCATGATATGAAACTGTCTATCTCCGTATCATCACTTCCCACTACAAATGGAAAATTTACCTTTCAAGTTGTCTAAAGGAAAGCCGGATTTTTAGGTTTATTTTTATTAATTTTTTATAATTTTTAAACATATAATAAGGTCAATATTGAGGAAACTTTCGTTAAGGGCAACTTATTGTTTGACTTCCCAGACTTTTGACAGCAGTGGTCTTGAAAGGCCACTGCCACAAGAATTTTTTGCAGACTGACATAATCACTTACATGGGGTTCAAAATAGAGTGAGAGGTGTTATTCTTTTTAGGGTGGTGGCATGTTTCTGCTGTTTCTGAGAGTGCCTTCCTGTTAGCTCTTCTTTATTTGCCCAGAATCTGTTCTGAGGGGCATGGTGTTTAGAGACATATTCATAGGCTTTGAGCCATTGGTTTAGGCTTCCTCCTGATGTAGATTCTTCTAATAACTTCAGTAACTGTGATCAGAGAATTTAAATAGTCATTTTGTACCTTTGTAAAAAATAAGATCACTGATACCAGATGTTCTTCCTTGAATTAAGTTGTCTGCGGGTTTTCCGTTGGAAACTCAACTAGTATCCTGTGTCTCTATTTATTATGTGAGAGCATTAATACTGTTCTGATTCACTGATCAGTGTTAGTGCTGCTACTTTATTAAACTGAGCCATAGTTGGTAGCTTTGTTATTTGAGCTTGTGGATGAAATTTTTCCTTCTGTCTTAGTTAGCAACATTGTCATAGTGTTGTAAATTAAATTTTTGTACCAAGAAAATGCTGCAAGTCAGTTGGAAAGTACATCTGCTATTTATTGTTTTGCTTTGACTTTTTTTGTGGGGTGTTTTTTTTGTTTGTTTTGTTTTCTTCTAATCTCAAATCCACAACTACCACAGCAGTGCTGACACAGCCTCCTTCCCCTGGTGTGAGGCTGATTATGCAGAGTGCACAGCAGTTGTCAGTTTGGAGGAGCAATGGCAATGTTAGAATAGAATCCCTTTCCTTAGAGCACAGTGCACATCCAGTGGGAAAGTTTTTCTGGCATGCACATGGGCAGTGTCTACTGTACCATGTTTGAACCCTGTGTTTGAACCGTGTCTTTCCCTGCAGTGGGATGTTTTTCCTGTTGATTGAGTGTGAAGTTTGTGGGAAATGATCACTCTGTGTCTGGCTTCCCCAGAGGGCAGGCAGTGATGAAAGCTGGGTCACGGCCTTGCTGTGGCTGTCAGAGGAGATAGCCATAATGGTGTTGGAGAGAGGACATCTAAAGGGGTGTCACATCAGATGTTGGGTAGCGTGCTTGCTATGTGGATGACAAGCCTTGTTTTGGAAGTCCACCCACAGCTGTCACAGCACAAAATAAAGAGCATTCCTATCAGCTCATCAATGCAAAACTGTGGATTACAACCAGGGAACTGTGTGCGCAGCTGAATGTCAGCTTCAGTGCATTGGAAACAATGGTGGCAATATTGGAATATTGCAAAGTTTGTGCCACAGATGCAGAAAGAACACTGTATGCACCAATACAAGACTGAAGGTGATGAGTTTCCTGGGTTGCATTGTTATCAGACATGAGGTGTGGCGTCACCTCTATGTAGTCGCAACATGTGAATTTCCAATTGAGGGAAAAGTTCAAGATGCAACTCAGTGGGTGAAGTAATGTTCACTATCTTTTGTGGTAGGAAAGAGGTGATCCTTCTGCATTTCCCAGAATCTGGACAAATAGTCAACTCGGACTGTTACACTGTGATGCTGACAAAGCTGAAGGTTCGAATTTCCAGAATCAGGCCAGAGAAGAATATGCCTTTCTCTTGCAAGATAAGGCCAGGCCACATACCAATTGGAAGACCATGGAGCACATTGCTAATCTTGGATGGACTGTCTTATCACACTCACTGCATAGTCCATATATGGCACCTTCTGATTTCCATCTGTTCAGGCCGATGAAAAATGTACTGTGTGGGCAGCATTTTTCTAGCAGCGATGCCATCATAGCAGCTGTGAAATAGTGGATCACCTCTGCTGGTGCAGATTTTTGTGAGCATGGCATGCAGGCTCTTGTTCATTACTTGTGAAAATTCATTGCTAATGGTGGTGACTACACTGAAAAATAGTATTTAGTAGCTGAGAATTTGCTCTATCAAATAGTATGATAATGTTCTTTGTATGTGTTGTAGTTTCCATGGAAATAAATAGGAGGCATTACTTTTGGAGCAACCTTCAGATTTAAGTAAACAGGATAGCCTAATGGAAATAGAAAGGGATGAGTATATACTGGCATGGAGCAGCAAGTGATGAGCCTCGTGTCCCAAAGGAAGTCTGTGAGAACTGGAGACAGATTTCAGAGCTCTTGTGATGAGAAATTCAGAGGATTGTACCTCCTCCATTTTGAATATGTGGTATGTTTTAAACAATAATAACGATGTAAAATTAAAGAAAAAAAAAGAAAAACAAAACAAGAAGAGCTGTATTAATTGGTTGTAGTTGCTATGAGCTGTCAGAAGCTTTAAAAGTATTTCCATCGATTCTATTCATAAATAAATATTTTAACTGTGAATTCCGTGAGGGAGTACAAAAGGCTTAAACAGCAGAGGGAATAGCTATGCTGAACTTATACAACATTATGACTAACTATTTCTTATATATATATGTACATTTACTGAAATAGGTAGTCATTTTCCTTTGAGATCAGAGCTGGAACTGAATAAATATAAGATTCTGAAGTACTAACAAAAGCACTGAACTCTGAAATAATGCAGTTATGCAGCCCAAATATTGTAAATTAGGACAGCGAAGAGGAATTAGAAATTTAGAAATCCAGTGGAAGAGTTGGTAATGTCTTGTTTGAAATTATAAATGTAATTTTGTAGTGTAATCCTGTGATGCAGTTTCACTCCCCCCCCCCTTTTTTTTTCCCATTGGCAAATGCATATGGAAAATGTATTTTTTGCTATAACAGTAACTAAAAGAAGTTCCATGCTTTGTTACTTTTCTGAAGTAGAAGAACCTGTCAAAAGAGGAATATTTGGCAAGGAAATCCTGCCATGGGAGAGTGTCATGCATCTGTAGCGATCATAGAATCATAGAATGGCTTGGGTTGGAAGAGACCTCAAGGATCATCAAGCTCCAACCCCCCTGCTGCAGGCAGGGCCACCAACCTCTATATCTAATACACGACCAGGCTGCCCAGCGCCCCATCCAGCAATGATTCAAGTCACTTCAGATATCAAGGAAAAAGTGTAAGTAGCAGGAGTAAGCACTTCGTGGGAAGATTATATATCTCCTGTCTTTCAGAGCCTTTCCTTCTTTAAGTGTAGATTAAGAGAACTTAATCTAGAGAGCTGATTCTGTGTTGAGGCAGAGGAATGGGCTGGATGATATTCTGAAGACTCCCTGTCCAAAAGTGTAGGAGATCGAGTTGCATATTTAAGGATCATGTATGTTGGGTCAGAGAGAGCTTTTTGTATGGGTATCAAGCAGGAAAGGAAAGGGCCTGCTGTTTCTGCAGACCTTTTCACTCAGTTCATTATAGTTTGAGTTGGCATGCTTAAACAAACAGCAGTTACCTTGTGTTTTGACGTTTTCAGTTTGTAAATTGCTGATGCTTTCTTCTGAAGTGTGCTAATGATATTTGTCCAAAGGTGATTTTTAGCAAAATTACATGACACTGAAAGCACACAAATATGTGAAACACTGTATGAGGAGTGGAGCTCCATAACTCCGAAATAAGAGAACTGTGTGCAGCAATTATGAAGAACTGGCCAGGCTGTGAAACATATCTCTGAGAATGCACTTCATCAGTTTCTGTGCTATTGCTAATTGGCACTTGAATTGTTACAGATGTCAGAGAGACTACCTTGAAAAAATCCATAATTTTTCAGGTTCTCTTTCTCTGCTAGTTTTTACAAATTATTGTTTGTATTGATGAGAAGCAGATGTGTCCCATAGAGATAGACATGGAAGATTTCTGGGAACCTACTTTCTTTTGATTGCAAAAGGGGCAGACAGTAAAAAGAAACTTTCCTTCAGAAAGTGGCTCCTAATTGTTTTCTGAGGGTAAAAATCAACAACAGAATGCATTTACAAAGAGTTCATAGTTAACTCATCTACTTTATACTGATGGAATTAGTTATTCAGTTTTACATGTTTCACCATAGAGACTAACTCTGTTGTTAGTGCAGTTATACGGTTGTTATCTCCAGTGAGAATGCATGTTTCATAGAAATGAAGTACACTGAGATGGTAAGGGAAGAGGGGGCTGGAAAGAATACTTCCTAAACTGCTCTGTCATAAGTTACAGAAGTCTGGAGTAGCAAAAGCTACATGTTTTTTTTTTTTCTTTTTTTTTTCCTTTCCTTAGGAAAGGGAATAGGGCTTTTTCTGCTGCTACTCTAAAGTAGGCTGTTATTACAGACATCGTGGTAGGTAATAATAGCAAAAAGGAAAGAAATGGAGCAAGACGCAGAAATAAATACAATTAGCTAATAAGTGTTACTTAGATTTGAATTAATTTGACAGATGTTGCAAGTCATTTATATTTAGAAAAGACAACACTGTGCCTGAGAGGAAAAGGAGACATTTAATTCCTTAGAGGCATAAAACTAGCTTTCCTAATGATTGTTGACATTTTGTCATTCATCCTATGAACTGTCTTACACGATAGAACTTAAATGCCAGTCTCCTGTGAGAGTGATACATGAAATGCATGAGTTTAAGGTTTGAAATTTGCTAGTATAAGCACCAGATCCTAAAATTATATCAGAGTTACAGAATAAGATCATAGAATCTGATTCTTTGGGTTTGGGTTGGAAAGGACCTTTAAGATCATCTAGTTCCAACACCTCTGCTATAGGCAGGGACACCTCCCACTAGACCAGGTTGCTCAAAGCCACATCCAGCCTGGCCTTGAATGTCTCTGGGGGAGGGCATCCACAGCTTCTCTGGGAACCTGTTCCAGTGTCTCACCACACTCATGGTAAACAATTTCTTCCAATACCTAGTCTAAATCTACCCTCTTCCAGTTTAAAGCAATTTCCCCTTGTCCTGTCACTATGTGACTTCATAAAAAGTTTCTCCCCAGCTTTCTTGTAGGCCCCCTTCAGGTACTCGAAGGTCAAAGGTCCCCCCAGAGCCTTCTCTTCTCTAGGCTGAAAAGCTCCAACTCTTTTAGCCTGTCCTTGTAGGGGAGGTGCTCAAGCCCTCTGATTATCTTTATGGCCCTTCTCTCGACCTGCACTAGCAGCTCGATGTCCTTCTTTTGCTGGCGTCCTGTCATGGTTTTGTGATTTTTTTTGTTGTCGGTATTCCACATCATAATATCATGTAAAGCACTGGCAGTTAAAGAGTTAATGTTCTGGTTCTGTGGACTGCCATTTCCGGGTGCTTGGTTCTCAGGGAGGGGAGGAGCTGCATTCCGTAGGGGTCTTTGTGCCTGGAAGGGGTGGGTGAAGCCACCTGGCAGACCTGGAGTTTCCTCTCTTCGTTGGCGGCGGAGAAGCATGTGGTCCTCCTGCAGCTTACAGAGCAAGGGCTCAACTTTGGACACTCTCTCTCTCACACACACATTGTTTGATTTGTTGGCCTCAATTCCAGTATAATATTTAGTAAATATTGATTTTTCAGATTGTTGCTGCTGTTTTGTTTTAGACCCATCGACTATTCCCCTACCCTTCCCCCTGTTCCCTTTTTTTTCCCCAGGGTGTGGGTCCATGGGTCCCCTGGCGCATTAGTCATGGGACTGGGCCGGGCCAGCCTGTAAACTGACGACACTTTCTTTTTCCCCTTTCTTCTCTTTTTCCAGGCCTGTGGGCCTGCTGTCCCCCTGTCACGGACACAGGTCCATAGATAACTCAGTGACAGGGCCCCTAAAGTGGATGCTGTACTCCAGGTGGGGTTTCACAAGAACATAGCAGAGGGGCAGAATCACCTCGCTCAACCTGCTCACCATGCTTCTCTTGATGCAACCCGTAATATGGTTGGCGTTCTGGGCTGCAAGTGCACATTACTGGCTTATGTTGAGTCTTTTATCAAATGACACCCCCTAAATCCTTCTCCTCAGGGCTGCTTTCAAGCCATTCTCTGCCCAGCCTGTATCTGTGCTTGGGATTACCCTGACCCAGGTGCAGGACCTTTCACTTGGCCTTGTTGAACTTCATGAGGTTGGCATGGGCCCACCTTTGAAGCCTGTCCAGGTCTCTCTGGATGGTAACCCTTCCTTCTAGTGCGTCAACTGCACCACTCAGCTTGGTGTCGTCTTGATGAGGGTGCACTCGATCCCACTGTCCGTATTACCTTCTAAGATGTTAAATAGCACTGGTCCCAGCACTGATCCCTGAAGAATGCCACTTGTCACTGGTCTCCATTTGGATGTTGAGCCATTGACAGCAGCTGAGTGCAACCATCCAGCTAATTCCTTATTCATTTTGTGGTCTGTCCATTAAATCCATTTTTCTCCAATTTGGTGATAGGATGTCATATGAGACAGTGTCAAATGCTTTGCGTAAGTCCAGGTAGATGAGTTCACTTGTTCTCCCTTTATCCGTTGATGCTGTAACTCCCTCATAAAAGGCCACTAAGTTTGCCAAGCACAATTTGGCCTCGGTAAAACCATGTTGGTTACCACCAATCACCTCATCTGTATTTTCCTTGTGCCTTAGTAGGGCTTTCAGGAGGATCTGCTTCATAATCTTGCCAGGCAGAGAGGTGAGACTGGCCTGTAGTTTCCTGGATCTTCTTTTTTTCCCTTCTTGAAGGTGGAGGTTGAAGGTCTTTTCCAGTCACTGGGAAGATGATAGGAAAACAGTGCAAGATAACTACAAGTTACAGGGGCAGACGCAGTAAGAATTGTAAATGTGGAATGGATTTATATGCAACTTTATGATTCTGAAGCTTAATTTTCAAGTTGAAGGCTAAACTTTGAATGGATTATTGCTATGTTATTTTAGCATCCTCAAGTCTTCACAGTGTATTTGTGATAGAAGATGGAGATGACAAAATGATCCTCCTGCCTTGCACACTCCACAGCCTTATCCTGCACAGAGAAGTCCCCTGGGTGGATCTGGTGTTTCCATGGAGTCCTGCTCAGCACAGAGCTGTTCAGAGTCTGTGCAGAGATATGTCTGTCTGACAGCACTGACAGCCAGAGAAGCAGTGGCTAAAGAAGCACCAATGTTTGCCAAAGAGATATTTTGCAGATCATTACATGTATAGATCATTACATGTATATGAGATTTCAAAAGTCGATAAAGGCATATTGTTTGGAAAAGACTCCAGTTCTGTTCTTGAGATTTATGAACTCGATATTCATTTTAGTTTTTATTGTCCTAGTCTTCTACAATGTTTTCTATACACTGGAGGAGTCTTTTCATTTGAAGATGATATTGTGCTAAATGACACATCTTTTCAAGTGACCTTTATATTAGCATTAATCTTCCTTAACCTCTTTCGGTGAGTTGCATTATCTGAATGTCTTCCATGTGTGAAAATTTTCTATCCTTAAAACTTTTTACACTTTTCAGATGGATGCTAATGTTATTAAATTTCTGATATAGTTTATGGTCATGACTGCTTTTTTGGCATTTAAAACAATTTTACAGTTTTGACCAAAAAGTAGTATAAACACTGCTTTAGTATTAGTATTTAGTATTGAAGAGCTGAAGTCAGAATTGCTGTACTGGAAGCTGTGAGTTTTGAATAATAAGAGTCTAGGTGCTGTGAGAGGATGCATCAGCAGAACCTGTAGTGTCTTCTGAAGCTTCCAATTCCCAGTCCTTTCAGAGTGAGGTAACATATGTGGAAATAATTGGAAAATAACCTCGAAGGTTTCTGTGCCTACTTGAGAGTGAATGTATGTGCATCAGACCTAATTAAGTCTGCTGAGGAAAATGTAAATGTCAACTGCATTCTACCAAACGCACCTATCTACATTTCAAATTGTGAATGAGGTCCAGTGAGCATACAGGCTGTTTAACATCACCTTACTGTCTTATGTCTTTTGTTTCTGTCCCCTGTGATGTATGGCATGTGATTTTTTTTTTGAAAATGAAGTCAAAGAACTGGAAAGTATGCATTGCAGCTGCAGTTCTTGCTTAGCTTATGTGTCCAGAAAAGCTGATGTAACCGAACTAATTCAGGTTTAATTAAAAGTGTGGTTATTTCACCTTCCAGCAGTTTATAGGTTTCATTTGCTAGACTTTATAGCTCCTTCATTTGTTAGAAACTTGACAACCCCTTCAGTATCTTGCTTAATCTATTTTAATTGAAAAATCCTATCGGAGGTGTGAAATTCACAACTGTTTTCAATGCTGATTTGATTGAAAGCATCTTTCCTGCACTTGAGTGCACCTGTTGTGCATGCTCCAGTCTTCTTTCTTAGTGGATAACATTCTGCTGGCTTAAGGCTATCATGAATTGTCTCAAATCTTTTCTGTCTGGGTGGCTTCTTTAAAATACTTCTAAAATTCCATATCTGTGTTCCTGTGGTTTGGTAGGAACTGTTAAAATTCCTTGGAGGCGCTTGAGATCATACAAGGAATGAAAAGATTATTGCCTAGGAGTTGGATCATCAAATCAAGAGAATCCTTGTGTTGGAGAGGAAAAATCTACCTTGCTTTTAAATCTCTTTGGGGCATTTGGAGACACTAACAGTTTGATACTCTCTACATGAGGAAGTTTATTTAAAGGCATGAGCTATGCTATGTGAGTAAACCTTTATAAATCCCTTTATGAACTCTGTTTAGTGATATGAAAGCAGCTTACTCAGTCTGACTTCAATGCGTTCTTAAGAAAAAAAGCTTAGTTAAACCCAAGAAAACCTAGTGGGAGCTGCAACAAGAGCATCTTTGCAACTTTCTGTACTAATATAGTTAAGTATCCAGATACCAATTCAGCCTTCTATTGGAGACGGTCCTTTCCTGGGAGTGGAGAGATGAGAGACAGGGCTCTCAGCTTCCAGTATGAACATTCATGACATGGAAGTTGGTTGCAAAATCATTTTATTTTAGCCCTGGTTTGAACAGTGGAGCAGAATTTTGGGAGCTTTACATTCATGGCAGCTTATGATTTGAGGAGTTGACTGCCTCCTCCCACAGATTTGGGGGAAATTATAAGTATTAAGAGTTTCAGAAGGATTAGAAATATTTGTGAAGAAGTAAATAGCAATGGTTATTAAAGGCCTGCATGCAACCTCTATTTCAGGAAGATCCCTGGTCACAAGTGGCTAGATGATACAATAAGAGAAGCTCTGCTTTATGCAAGCCTGGTTTCTTATGCTCTTCCCAAAGCTTGTAATGTTGTAGTGTTTGTAATTGCAAAAATTAGAACAATGGGATAGGTAGACTTTTTTGTATATTTACATTTAAATAGATATTATATATATAATTTTCATATAACATATAAATAATAAATATAAATTATAAAACTATATATAAAAATATAAAAATTTAAATGTATTTTTTCTAATGATATTTTTTTCCAGTGCCTCATTTCTGTAAGTCTGAAGGTATAGGATGCTGTAACTGAATAAGTGATTGTTGTGGACTAAAATTTTGTACTGTGTTCCTAGTCATACCTTCTGGATGCTTTTCAATGCTCCCCTGCTGGATGTTAGTAGCAGGGTAGTGAGGTGAGTGCTCTTGGTCTGTGTGGGTGTCCAGGGGACAGCTGCACTCAGAGTGTCCCAGGGACTAACTTCTGTTATCACTGTTCCTGCAGGGATTGTCTTACCACCATGGTAGCCAGTTCATACAACTTAATGAGATGTGGGGGGGAGCAGGAGAGAGATGCAATGGCTGAGACAAAGGCATCCACGTTACAGGTCAAATCCTGTACCTTTTGAAATCAGTGGCAAAGATCTCATTGAGTAAAAGGAGGCCTGGTTTTACAGTATTGGTTTAGTCAAGTAAGTACAAGACAGATCTTCTGATCTCTTACATTGTGAAGATATAACTGCAGAAAGAAGTCTTATCTACTCAATTTTCTACTGCTTTGTTCTACATAAAGATTCTTATTGTGTGTACTAATTTGTGTGGAGTAACCTAGTTAATGACAAGACAAGAGGCGGTCAGTGCCAGGACAGGAGGCAGAGGGCACATATGGAAACATAGGAGGTTCCATCTGAACATCAGCAATTGCTTACAGCCCCATCAAGTGGGACTGAGTGGGTGAGGTTCCTTCCAAGCTCAGCATTCTGTGAATAAAGTACATAGTACATTTTTTTTTTTTTTCCAGCAGACTTTGCTGACATTCTCAAAGAACACGCAAGAGTGTTGTCTTCCAGATATCACTGAAGTCTTATCAGACTTTGGTGCAATTAATTGTATATTTTCTTCTGTTACCGGAACTGTATCATCACCGTTTATGTTTTATTTTTCAACATTAAAGAACAATACGGCAGTTCTTAAAGGGCATTTGAATAGTGCAGTGGACTTATTTTCACTTCTTAACTATTCCTCACGATCAAAAGCACATCTCATAGCTAGAGGTTAGAGGAGCTTTCCTCTTCTCTGCTTTATAAAGTGCTTGAGCTCCTTGCATGATAAACTATACAAGTGCAAACCAATTATATTATTTATTATTATGACAAAGCACTGGGAAAAATGATGCAGAAAAGTGATTAGATCTCTTGCAAAAAAAAATGTGCCTGAATAGTGTATTACTTGAAAGCTGTTTTAAATAAAGGAAAATCTGGTTTTAGTGTGGCTGTTTAATTTGCAGAAATTCAGTATACTTGTACAATACCTACCTTATTACCTGAGCTCAGGAAAAAAGCATCAAAAAAAGTCTGGCAGCATGCAGAGTATTCTAGCCTTATTTAGGGATGGGAAAGAAGCTGTAATTAGTTACAGACATGCTTAAAAATAAAAGGATTATTTTTGGCCATAAAGAATTATGGCTTACAGTGCAAATTTCCCATCAGAACAGGGCGATTAAAAACTTGTTTGCTAACCAATCTTCCACTAAAAGCGAGTAAATATACTCCATAACTCTCTGTCAACACTGTGGGCCAACTACAGGAAAAGCCCTGCTGAGTATAGATCTCAAGAGAATTAATCACTGATCAACACATTTTCTTTAATTCTTCTTCAGAACCTTGTGAAATGACTGCTAGTGAAGTGTTAACTTGAACTTTGGAATGCAATGGTGGAAGAGTGAGAGAACCTGTGTTTTGTGTTCCTGTAGCACTAATGCTTGGGAGAGGCTGCAACTTTGTAGCTAGTAAATAGGTTTTTTACTCTCAATTTTAAAATGCTTTGACTATGTTGAGATGCAGGGAAGTTATTGGTATCTGGCACCTCCCAGAACTCAGTCTTCAGGGCTGGAACACAGAATTGCTGTTGAACTTGGCTGTTCGGGTTCTTAGTCCTTCCTGATAGTTGAGAGTATGGTGAATATATTCCAAAATGGAAGAGGAACAATAAGTTGATAAACTGCTTTATGCATTCTAGTGTTAGATTATGTATCTTATAACTTGATATGTGTAGCACAGTTTTTTGCTTTTCAAATGAAATGCTTCAGTCTGGCAACAAAAGATCAAACCACTCAATGAATCTTTCTGGATATATAGTGAGTGCAACTCCTGTAGTTTATCAGATCATTGTGAAGTTAACAAGAAGGAAGAAGGTTGACTGGGACATCTAAATGATGATAGATTAGATCACAGTATTTAATCCTTTCTTTGCTTTTAACTACCATCTGACTTTCCATGTTAGATTTGTTTCTGGTTTTGATCGAATGGATTTATTAAATGATTTCTTAAGATTCCCCTGGCTTGATTTTGTGTGTTTACATGCGTGTGTGTTTCTTCAAGCTTGAGCTTATTTATTAATAACTATGTTTGGGATTACATCCTTACATTTAATAAATGTTTTATGCTAATTCCTAGATAAATATTTATAAAAATTGAAATGGAAAATATGTGTACAGGTATAAACAAATATGCATGCTTAAAGTAAATTCAAGAGAAACCTACTGGAGAAAAAGGGCACTTAAGAAAAGTTAATTAACACAAACAGACCTATGTTTTTTTTTATGGTGGTTTTGAGAGGAATGAGAAACTGCAAAGCTAGATTATTTACATGTTGATCTATTTATGAGGAAGTAGTACACTGACCAATATGGTGTTTCTGTCTTATTCCCTGAAATTAAGGTGGTTACAGCGGTGATCTGTTTAACTTCCCAGGCTGAACCTCCTCTAACAGAAGGCCTTTTCTTTGTAGTACAAGTCAAATAAAAGGTGTTACCTTTCAGTAAGATGCAATACTCAATTTCTATCATACTTTCTCCTGCTAGAACTGGGGAAACATAGCTCAGTTCTTTGTCATTGGAATGACTGAAACAATGGGAAGTGCTAGAGTAAATTTGAATCCACTAAAATTCTTTGAAACACTTAAGAATAACAGCTTCGTTAATTTTCCAAGAGAAAAAAAGAACATGTTCTTCGGGGGTGGTTATTGTTGGTTATTTCCCGCTGAGTACTACGAACTGCTTCAATCTTCAGGAGAGTCTTAATGCAGTGCAGTTAATCAGGTTATGAGCATACACACTCAGCCTTGCTACGACTCTTTAAATAACTCTGAAGCAAGATTGCCACAAAAAGTTTGGGAAGGATTTACACTTAATCACTTATTTTAATTTAAGTCTTTTCATCCTGCATAAGATTTTGCGAGAGACTAATAAATCACTGATCTGTGATATTAAAAAAGGGTTTTTTGCTGTATTTGTTGTATAGAATCTAGTGGTGACTTCATCAAAAGTATTATCCAGTGCTTTGAATAAAAGCCTCTGAAATAGCCTGCTCTGTTTTGTTTGGTTCATTGGTTGTTTGAATTTCTCTAAGTGTGTTGTCCATCTGTAGCATTTTATTCTTTTATTGCTGTAAAGTTTCTCAAATAACAAATGGCCATGTTCTGACTGCGTTATCTTGTAGAGCTATCTTTTTAAATAGTTTTAAAGAAATTCTGCTTTTGTGAGACTGCTGTAGTAGTCTTCTAAGCAGATACTGGAAGTCAGTAAACAACTGTATCTCTCGTTGTTTTGGAAACTTTATTTTTTCCCTTTTTTTCCTCTCTTCCTCCACCTGCAACTTTTTGAATAAAGTGCTGTATCATGGCCTGGAGGACCCTTGTCCTCACATGCAGACCCACTGGTGTCGGGTACACTCTCATCATGTACAGGAGAGCAGTGAGCTGTTCAAAGTTTCTTCCTTAAAATAGCAACAAAAAATGTGAATTAATTCTGCTTTCCTGATGTGAATTGAGTAGCATCTCTGTTTTGTCAGTGGGTACCACCAGCAGTGACCAACAACAGCCAGTCCAAAATAAGAAAGGGTATGAAAAACATAAGATGGCAACAGGATGGTGATGTAGGGACTGATGATTCATATGCACTGCCATTGCAGATACTTTCAATACTAATATGTATTGAAAAATATGTGAGTTATCATACGTGCATTATTTATGAAAGTCTTCTGATTCCTCAAAACATTTCTACAGTGATTAGGGTTAAAAGATTATATGACTGGCTTGTGATGTCAGTAGGAAAAACATGTACGGCAGATAGAAATTGTAGCTGAAAGTCAGTTGGTTTAAAATGATTAGATAAAATGCTTAAGGTGAGCCAACAGTATCCACACCATTACCTTAGCAAAGCAGAAATTTGTTACTCAAATGAATAAGTAACTTAAAAATTCACTTTTTACATTTTGAGGAATTTAAAAAAATAAGTCTTCATAACAGTATGGATGAGAACTGCTGTGTATTGACATTCAAATTATGCTTACTTCTGGAAAAGTTGATTGAAAAGTGAGGATGTGATTCATATAATGACTTAACAGAAAATTTAATGACATACTTTTGATTCATCCCTGTTTGTTTTTTTTACACTAAAAAAAATTGAAGCAAACTAAAAAGAAAATGCCTTAAATAGTAGAGTATAGATTAGACAAGTTACACGTAAGTTACAACTGTGGTTGGAATGTGTACTTTGAACTTTGAGAATGTAGTGTGTTTGAAACTGATACAACTTATCACTCAGCTTATACACTTAGCTAGGGGAATGTCAAAATGAAATATGAATAGCAAGATAATGTTATTTCAGTTTCATCATAACTCTAACAGAAATTCTATTTTTTTTTTATTTTCTGGTAGAATTTTGCTGCCGTGAAAGATCTGTACTAAACCCAAACTATATATAATCATAGAATCACCAAGGTGGAAAGGACCTGCAAGATGATCAAGTCCAACCATACACCTACCACCAGTATTTCCCCAGTAAACCATGTCCCTTAGTACAGCATATGAATGTTTCTTGAATACCTCCATGGACAGTGACTCCAGCACCTCCCCAGGTGGCCCAATACAATGCCTAACCAGTCTTTAGGAGAGGAAATTTTTCCTGATGTCCAACCTGAATCTCCCCAGGCACAACTTGAGGCCATGTATATTATTGTGATTTTTTTTTAAATTAATGATGATAAAAAGAGAGTAAGTTACAGAGCATGATAAATAAGCTTACTGTTGATGCTAGCTTCAGCTGCTGTATGTGAAAAGTTCTGTGAGGCTTTATGTTGGATGAATGTATTTATAATTTATTTAGATGATTTAATGCATTTTTTTCAATACTCATGAACAAAACATAGCTGACTGTAGTCAGCATAGTTATTACAGCTGATTTCTGTGAATTAGGGATAAAGTTTTTAGAGGTCTATTTCAAGAAAGAGAAGCCATATGCCCTCTTCCCTTCAGCCTGTCAGTGCAGTACATGCACCTCTCACACTCAAACTTGGGCAAGGAGGGAGAACTGAAGTGTGTGCTTCACATTAAGCATGAGTTTAAGCATGTGTTCCCCTCAAGAACTGTCTTCCCTTCTCAAGGATCTTATAGTCTTTCTTCGAAGTAGTATTTTACTCCTTTGCCATTGATCTACTGTGGTATACATTAATGGTACCATTTAAAGAGATGCATCTTTCTAAAAGCTTGTTTCATGAGCACCTTTGTATTAAATAGCAATTGTACAACCACAGTCTTGATAAATATTCTGTATCACAATGGCTTTCCTGTTTTTTTCCCTATTTTTTTTCAGTTGAAAAAGACTAGCTTGATGTTGCATCCAGTTACAATAAAGATTGCATAATATTATTTTAAAGTTGGTTGAAGATTATGTGAAGTGTATTCAGAAAACAAAAAGCAGACATTTAGTATTGGTGTTTTTTTTTTCCCAAAAATTAAGGGAACAAAAATTAGAAGGTGTAAAATATGTTAAAAATGAAGGAAAAAAGCTATAGTTAATCAGTTCATTTGAGCTTGCAATGATGTATTCTGTAGTGCAAGAATGTATATTGTTTTTCTCATTAGAGATATCATATAACTTATTTTAGAACCTGCATAATGCTGCAATGCATCTTCTCTATTACCAATGTGTATTACTTTTTATAAAATTGTAGGAGAAAGGAAAACGTGTGACACCTAAGTGTAAGTAAAGAAAATAGATGTTTTTTGAAGGATAAAGGAAAGGTGATAGAGTTGTGTACAGTTCCAAGTAGCTTTAGAACTAGCATGAGGAAATAAGCTGTTGTGTGAAAACAGCATGAAATGTAATTCAGAGCAGCTGTCTAATTTATCAGCAAGAACAAGCTGCTCATGTTCTTAAACTGTACTCAATTACTCTGTCCAGCCTTCTTTGACCTGTTCAGCCTGCTAGTGTGTGCTTAAAACTAAAAACTAAGGAAAGTTTGCCAACCTTTTAAAGTAAACTGAAAGAATCCCATAGTTTTCTTTGCCATACACTTTCATTAATTTTTGAATTTGTATAACTGTATTCACAGCTTCTCTGAAAGAGTTATATGACTTAACAGCTCAGAGTCGATACACATATGTTTTTGTGACTGATTTCAAAATATTGCTAAAGTGATAGCATGTAATGTCAAGTGAAGAGATCTTTTGCTGTCAGGAATTACTACAAAACCTCAAGATAAAAACTGTGATGTACCAGGAGTCTGTTAGGAGTGCTGTTCTGTTCCATATTTGTAACAGCTCCTCATGCACTGACCAGGGCTGTGGTTGTGCGTTTTTTCAGAACAACCTTTTTACCGCTATCCCCTCTACATTCTGGTTGGGAATTGAACACGATGTATAAAACAACAGTGGAACGGAAGTTCAGCTGGAATAAAACATGGAATTTCACAGAACCACAGAATGGCTGAGGCTGGAAGGGACCTCTGGGTCCATCTGCTCAAGCAGGTGCCCATGACCATGTCCAGGTGGCTTTTGAAGATCTCCAAGAAGGAGACTTCAGAGCTCATTCGGGCAGCCCGTCCCAGAGCTCCGTCCCCTGCATAGCACAGAAATGCTTCCTGGTGTTCAGGGGAACCTCCTATGTTCCCATTTGTGGCTATTGCATCTTATCCTAGTACACGGCACCACTGAAAAGAGTCTGGTTGTATTCTCGTTGTACCCTCCCTTCAGGGATTTGTAGCCATTGATGAGATCTCCCTGAGTGTCCTCTTCTCCAGCTGAACAGTCCCAGCTCTCATCATAGTAGAGGTGCTGCAGTTCATTCATGATCTTGGTAGTCCCTCACTTGATTGTCTGCATTATGCCCATGTCTCTCTTGTACTTGAGAATCTAGAACTGGACCCAGTACACCAGGTGCAGCCTCACCAATGGTGAACAGAGGGGAAGGATCACCTGTCCTGACCTTCTGGTGATACTTCGCCTAATTTAATCAAGAACACCATTAGCCTTCTTCGCTGTAAAGGCACATTGCTGGCTCATGTTCAGCTTGGTCTCCCCAGTACCTCTGAGTCCTTTTCTGCAAAGCTGGTTTCCAATTATTCCACTCCCAGCATGATCTTGTGTGTGTTATTATTCACTAGTTCAGATTATTCACATCCTTCTCTCTTTATTTTTTTGTAAAGAAAATTCTTTACATACTTGTGGTTTCTCTTCAGGGAGATATGATTTGCAGTGAATGCTTCTGCATTCACTGAAAAGCTCAACAACTCACATTTATCTCAGTATCTCGTATTCTGGCTCTGTGCTGGCCTGCAGTGCATCCACCTATTTGTTAGAATATTGCTTAAGGCATAACTATAATTTTCTTTTCTGAATTTTCTTTTTTTTAGCAGTCTGTTTCATATGTACAAAAGCAGAGGCAAATAAGTAGATACAGGGATTCCAAGAAAGAAACGTGGAATTGCAACCACAGCTTTTTGATTTGTTTACTTGACAGCAGTGTCTGTTGTTTCTTTGCTTAGCTGGAGACTGCATTGGGCCCAGGCAGTGAATGGCCTTACCTGAAAACCCAAATTCTGTCCAGAACTCTCAGCAAGAATTGCTGCCTTTTCCAAGTCCAGCCTCCCAGAAAGTTTCAGGTGTACACAGCTGGAGGGTGGTTTTATGAAGAGAAGGAGGTGGGTTGTGGCCAGATTTTGTGCTTTGTCTTTCACAGGTACTATTATGTTCACCCTTCACATCTCTTGCTTAGCAAGAGTAAGTTGGGTGTGGTGAGCTGCAGCAAACCACTCTGAGCTTTTCAGGAGTAAGAACAGGCCATTGTTTAGGGTATACTGAAAGGTAAAGCGCAACAAAATGATTGATAGACTGAACTATTGTTGAAGGTAGAGAGCTCCCAGATTTATCGGCCAGAATTCTAAAATTTCTTCCTGTTAGTTATGACTAGAATGTCTCAAAGAACTAGGATAGCAATATTAAACACCCAGTGGTTTAAGAAGCCATATCCACCTTGCGATCTGTTTGAATAGGGCCAACATGAAGTTGCTTTTACTCTTACCTCTCCCTCTGTGTGCTGAATTCCTTCCTGCTTCCCATTCCAACTCCAGCCCCATTTCAGCACTTTCTTTTCAGAGCTGGCTCAGGGGTCACTGGAGCCCAATGGGGCAGAGCATGGTGTGCTGGGTTCAGGGCAGCTGGAGGGCTGTACTCCATGAAGTGCCCTGGGCAGCAGGTGAGGCAAGGCCAGCTGTGGGGAGGGACAGGGCCCACATTTGCAATGTGTCCAGGGCTAAGTCACAGAGCAGGCAGGGCTGGGCATGGGCAGGAAGGTTGTGCCGTGCAGTGTCTGGCAGGAGAGGCCAATTCATGTGGGGCAGGAAGGTGGGGAGGGTCCTACCTGGGCTATTGTGGCTGCCAGAATGCTCCAGCCATGTGCTTGCATTAGCATGAGGTGCTGGGGAGTGGAGCTGTTCTGCTCTTGTCATCCTCATGTTCAGCTGCATGGCTGGAGGTCTGGAGAGCTCAGCCTGTGCCTGGGTGAGTTGGAGTAGCAACTGTGTTCTATCAGAAGTGTTAGGGCTACTCCTTATTGGGGTTGTGCAGCTCAGGCATTGGTCATCTGTGACATCACAGTGGTATTTGAAGTCCATGACCATACTGTAGCCCTGCTTGAAACTGTTAGATGTGTAATAGCAGCTGCCTCAGCCAAGCAATTTTATTCCTGTGGTGCATTCAGTTAAACTAGTGAGGGATTTTTGTGGCTTATTTTGTTGGTGTTGGTTTGTTTTGAAGATGGAGATTTGTTAATGAAGTAATACACTGCCACAATCACTCAAAAACCCCTTCACTTCCTCTTTGTTTATGTGGTACTTATTTAGCCTGTTAGCCCTGTTCACTTTGTGAGTGTTGCAGCAAGTTTGTTCCGGTCAGCTTCTGCTGTCAGATTTCCAGTCGGTGTGTGCATCATTGTTTTGCAGGTGCAGCAAAAAAAAGTATGAGACCTTTTGAAAAACATGCTTCAAAGGGGCACTAGCATTTTAGTGTTTTCCAACTTTTGGAGGTCACAGCATATTTGGGGCAATTTTTGTACTGTCATTCACCAGTGTTTGTCTGGATAATAATTCCGTTCAGATCTACATTATTTCTAAAGTCAAGGCTTTTGGGTTTGAACTGGTTATTCAAAAAGGGGAAATGCATTTCGGATTCCCTCATTTGTTTTTATGATTATAGCATTTGGTGCCAAATGGGGCATTTTAATCACATTTTAATGTTGAAATTACATGATTTTTATTTTTTAATCATTCCACATAAGAGAATTAAAGTAATTAGAAGAAAAGGTTCATTTGTGAGTCTGTAGAGGTATACTTAATGGTCTAGTGAATAGTCATTTGAATTTCAACATAGAGACATACAGGTTTACATTTGAAAAAGGAGAAAAAAAACAGAGAAAAAAGGCCTCAGCAAGAAATTTTTTTAGAGGGCAAGCAGCACATGTAGTTTTATTGCATGCTATATGGTGGTGCTTTTATCTTTCTAAGGAACAGAGTTAGAATCAAATCTGCATCTGCACTCTGCTGCTTTGTTTTTCATCATTGAAACTGCATTATTTCAAAACTAGAGGTGTGAAACTTTCCTCGTTAAGTTGCCTACAGTTGATAGAGCGTATCAATCCCAATCAATATCTTTTCTCTGAAAAATTAAAAAAAAATCTAAAACGTTGGAGGCAAGAGAAGGAATGCTTTTAAAATATTTAAGACAGTGGAATTAGAGGCGTCTTTTAAAAAAGTAATATTTAGGGAGACTGAGAAGAAAGAGCACTGCATTATTTGGTATTCAAAGTTTCTTACAAGCACCCCTGAAGCAGCTCTTGAAGGTAACTGTAGTGAGTGAGCACTCATGTTTGTATTGATTATTCCAGTAAGATCGAAGATAGTCCAACTGCATTCAGGAACGATGGAGCAAAGGTTTGGGGGATAGAATAAGCTTAAAAGTCAGCGTACAGACTGTGAAGGAAAAGCTTGAAGAGGGCTTGCAACATAAGAGCTGTTTTGCTGAAGCTTTAATTTCTGTTTTACCTTGTTAAAAGTGAAACACTTGTGTGAACGGTTCATATCTACAAATTCTCGCTAACTTATCTTGTGGTGATCAAAGCAATCTGGTTTGCTTTACTGTGTCAGGATAAATGTCAGGAAGATGGAAGGAAGTTGCCTGTGCAGTTTTTGCAACTGTTGTGTGGGGTGTAGTGGTGGCCCTCTTGAGAGAGTGAATGCTGAGCTCCCATCTGGGCCAGCGCTGTCTCCAAAGAGGACTAAAGCTTAGCAAGTCATTCTGACACTGTGGCAATCCCTATGACAGGGCTGATGCTGTTCTTGCTGAGTTTGACAGTATGCAGTAGGGCCAGTGAAATGCTAGCTTGATAGAATTCTTTAACTAGGCATGGATGCCAACTTGTGTATGCCCCAGTGCTTCCAGAGTTTCCTCACGTCACACCAGTAAAGGCCCATATAGCAAAGCCAGTACTGGTCCGCTACCTCTGTGTGCTTAATTTTGAAGAGTTGTTCCAAATTTTGTAACATTTGTTGTTATTTAATGAGAATCTCCAAAGATGTGATTGTATTTGGCTATTAATTCATCTCAAAAGCGTTTATGCTTGTTAATGTTTATATTTTTTTTAATTCTTTAAAGAAATTGTTCTTATCCTTGGAGTTTAATCTGATTTAAAGATTGTCATTTTTTTTTCTAGGCACATAGTCGGATTGTTATGGGTAGCACCCATTGCGTTGCAAGTGGTTCCTTTTGCAAGTAGCACTCTCTATGCTTATTTAAAAAGTCGAATTTCTTTTTAAATAAAGGATTTTACTTTTTTTTTTTTTTTATTAGACCTAAGGCTATTAAGTTTTAAATGCCATTTGTTTTTCATTAAGAAGGGTTTTCTATTTTACGTCCTTGGCTTATTTTTATTAGAAAAGTAATACTCAGCTTTTCTGTTACTTTTAAATCATTGGTGCTTTATTCCTCAGGTGAATACTGAGCTGTAATCTCATATAGCAAAATATGCCTTGCTGTTTAAGGGAGTGTGCACATGCGTGTACATGGCCACTTTGGCACTTCGCTAGTTCTTTTAATTTTTGTCTTCTGACTTCATAGAGTCATAGAATGGCCTGGGTTGAAAAGGACCTCAAAGATCATCGAGTTTCAACCCCCCTGCTGAGTGCAGGGTCGCCAACCACTACACCAGGCTGCCCAGAGCCTTGAAAGCCTGTCCAGCCTGGCCTTGAATACCTCCAGGGACGGGGCATCCACAACCTCTCTGGGCAACCTGTACCAGTGCATCACCACCCTCTGAGTGAAAAGCTTCCTCCTAATATCTAACCTAAACCTCCCCTGTCTCAGTTTAAAACCATTCCCCCTTGTCCTATCACTATCCACCCTTGTGAACAATTGTTCCCCCTCCTGTTTATACACTCCCTTCAAGTATTGGAAGGCCACAATGTGGTCTCCCTGGAGCCTTCTCTTCTCCAAACTAAACAAGCCCAGTTCCCTCAACCTTTCTTCATAGGAGAGGTGCTCCAGCCCTCTGATCATCTTGGTGGCCCTCCTCTGAACTCGTTCCAAGAGCTCCATGTCTTTCTTGTGCTGGGGCTCCCACGCCTGGACGCAGTACTCCAGATGGGGCCTCACAAGAGCCGAGTGGAGGGGGACCACCACCTCATGGTTTTCAGTATAGTGTGATGTTTACAGCTTACCTGGGAAGAAAACCCTGGGGAGATAATTTCAGCCCCTTAACTTATTCGCTAGAGAGCACTGCTTCTCATACAAATTGCTGCAAATCTTTTTACTTAGTGAGGCCAGCTGTGAGATGAGAATAATGCTTATACACCTTTCTAAAGTGATTTCAAACCTAGAAATGGAAATTTAAGTTTAAAGCATTATTATTAAACACATTTTTCAGATAGGATAATGAAGAAGAGAGAGGATTGTTGTTTTTTTTTCTCAGCATCTCTGCCTATAATGCATTAACTCACTGGTCAGGGTGTATTTTCTGTACCTCTCTGAACCTTATAAACAGCTGATGAAAATCTTTGCTTTGCAGTCCTGTAGTTTAGTCTGCATAAGTTAAGCGTTTAGATCTTCAGATAGAATTTCCTCTCTGAGTTGACCCAAATGTTGCTTAATGCATAAAACAGTGTTTGTCAAGGGGCCTGTAGAACTTGTTTCTTTTTTCATAGAATCATAGAATTAGCTAGGTTGGAAAAGACCTACAAGATCACCTAGTCCAACCATCCACCTAGCACCAATAACCCCACTAAACCATGTCTCTCAACGCTATATCTAAATGTTTTTTGAACACTTCTTTTTAATGTAACTTTTATTCTGTGAGGGGATAGCTGTGGTCTGGCTATTTGTCAACTGGCAGTTGTACATAGATTGCTCCAAAAGTAATGCTTTGTGTTTAATTTCATAGAAACTACCATATTGTGCTACGAGGAGCACAATAACACTGTTTGATAGAGTAAGCAGTATTTTTCTACATAGTCCTCACTATATTATCTATGCATTTTCACCTGCATTGAACAGGAGCCTGCATGCAGCACTCATTAAAATTTGCACCAGCAAAGGTGACCCACTGTCACTTCAGCCACTGCTGAAATACTGTAACCAATGTCTCATTGTGCTCATATCCACTGTTCGGCTTCCGTAACTGTTCAAGAAGCTTCAGTGGATGTCAGTGAGTGCAATTTTTTCCTCATTCAGCTCTACACCTTTGCTTCTTCTGTACTTCCATGTCAGATGCCATTTTGTCAGGCTGCCCCTCTGCTGCCGTCACATGGAACAAAAAGATAGTGGAATTTTGGCAGGAAGGCTCAACCTCTACTTCTGTACCATCAACATCTACTTCTCATGTTGTGGACGAAGATAACAAAATAGGAGGCATTACTTTTGGAGCTGCCCTTGTATAAACAGTACTCTTTTGGTCCATGGAGCAGATGAAGAAAGCCAAAGGTTTCTTCAGGCAGTCATATTAGAAAAATGATTAGAGTGAGGGATAGTAATGTGATATTGCTTTTAATAATCTTTTCATTTTTAAGCCTTTAGGATTTTCATTTTCATGTGTAACTTCTTAGCTGTAAAAGCCAGAAAATTGCTTTAAATAAATGGAAGTTAGTGATCAGACAGTAAGTGGAACATTTTCAACACAGAAAATGGCAAAGTGCCATTGATCTTTATATCTGTCGAACTGTGAGAGTCAAGCCTTTAAAGCTCTGTAAGCAGTTGTCTGTTACATTTCTGTTTCTTTCTGAAAATACAAATATGATTCAAACTGTGATGGTTTTCTGCTTCGTTCTTGTGCTCACAAGGATGCCAATTTGGCGGAGGTTCTGATGGAGGACCAAAACACATTTGAAATGGAAGCAAGTACATAGCTCCCCTGAAATGGGTGATTGCCTTAAGGTTTAAATCAAAGCCTGCACTACAGTGCCGTTTTTGTGGGCTTTTTAGAAGTGGGTTGTGGTCACTGACCTTTCAGACTGGGTGGCAGAGTGCTGAATGTTTGAGCTGGTTTTAAAGGGCAGCAATTAATCACTGAGCTCTTCATACCTTCTTTCTAAACACCATTCTGGTCAAGGCAGTGAGACTGTGAGGAGCGCTGCACATAGATTAAGCAACTTTAGGAAGAAGATATAAATGCAGCTGGATACAAATGCAGTTCTGTGGAGGTTTTGAATGATTACAAAAGCTATAGTGAATTTGGACAGGATAGAAGTCTAAACAGTAGAATAAGCATTGAAGGCTGCTTGAAATAGTCAAAGAAACCAGAAGAAATCAGGATGAAATTATTTTGTGACCGTCTTTTATATTCACTGCAGGAAAAGCAATAAAGATATTTACAATATGAAGTTGGGTATAGGAGACCTAAATTATGTCTCAGAAAGAGATACTATGTATTTAAAAAAGGGATGTTTGCTAAGGCAGTCAAGTTACTTTTCTATGGTTGTGAAATGGTTGTGCCCCATAACTCTTAATGAAGCTTGACAGTTCTAGTATTGAAATTGAAGGAGCTGGTTGGAAAGACACTTAACAAACAGGGACTTCTCTTAATGATCCCAGAGCTCATCTTTGCTTACAGGCTTTACATGGAAGGAAGACAAACAATTGGCTTTAACTGTATATGATCTGCAGCATGTCAGAGAAAAGGAAAGTTAAGTGTTTGTGAATGTTGCTGTGAATTTGCAGTCATTGCCTTTACTCCCTACATCTGTTAGAAGAATTCTCAGGATAATCACAGAAGACTTTATCCCCCTCATCACTCCTTACCAGAACCTCACTCCTACCACCACCACCACTGCTGAGGCAGGCTGTTGTCCTGACCTTTACAAAAGCCCCTTATGCCTCCTGAGTGTTCCAGGTGACACTCCAGATCCTGCAGGAGATCTGCTCCCTTCGAAGTTTAGAAAAATCCATTTTGGAAAAACTTCAAGACTGAGAAGGAGGTATGAGCTCTGACATCTGGCTGGCATACATCCAGAACAGGCTGCAGATGTTGCTGACACCTCTGTCTCAGTCTCAGCATGGATTTACATCAAAGCATATGAGGTGAAATACTGGGAATCAATAGGAGTTTTCTCATTGATCTCACCAATAATTCCTCAGGAGTAAATAATTGATGATTGCAGAGATCACTTTATAATTTACTCTTGTAAACTCTGTGAACCTTCTGAATATAAAAAACAGCTGACTCTGGAGTCCACACTGGTTGAATGCCTGCTCTGTGCATGTGCGTAAGTAAGTGCTTGATTAGCAAGCAAGAGTTCAAGACAATAAGGGATACCGTATTTCCTTGAAATAGCTAGGGGTAAGTAGGAAAACACAACTTCATAAACTTATCTGAACTAGAGTTTGGCTGGAATCCACATTTGATTTGTGATTTTTTTTTTAATATAAAATCATTTTGAATAGTAGAAGGGAACTTTTAAGTATTTGCTCAGCTGATGAGTAGAAATGCGATCTTCCTGCAGCTGCATAGTTCTTTTTTCTCCATTTCTGAACATGAGGTGTTACTCTCTGAACTCTCAACATTGTTCTGGAGATTAACCCAGAAATGGGGGTTTTGATGTTATTGAGCTTGTGGCTGGGGATTATAAGGTTGAATCTCTATGAGTAAGGATCAAGGGAAGGGCTGACAAGGCAGACATCCTGGTGGGGGTCTGTTATAAACGGCCTAACCAGGCTGAAGAGACAGATGAGGTGTTCTATGAGCAGCTGGCAGAAGTTGCACGATCGCCAGCCCTTGTCCTCATGAGGGACTTCAACTTCCCTGATATATGCTGGGAATACAACATAGCCCAGAACAAGCAGTCTAGGAGGTTTCTAGAGTGTATAGAAGGTAACTTCCCTCTGAAACTGGTGAGAGAGCCTACCAGGGGAGATACCTCTCTAGGCCTGCTGTTCACAAGTTGAAAAGGTCTGGTGGAAGATGTGGAGGTTGGGAGCTGTCTTGGACAGAGTCACCATGAAATGGTAGAGTTCTCTGTTCTTGGTGGAGCAAGGAGAGGGGACAGCAAAAGTGCTACCTTGGACTTCCAAAGGTTGGACTTTAAATTGTTCAGGACACTAGTAGGGAGGGTCCCTTGTGATTCAGTCTTGGAAGGTAAAGGGGTCCAGAAGGCTGGTCACTCCTCAAGAAGGAAGTCTTAAAGGCTCAGGCACAGGCTGTCCCTCTGAGCTGCAAGATGAGCCAGTGGGGAAGAAGACCAGCGTGGATGAACAGGGAGCCTTTCTTGGGGCTCCAGGAGAAAGAGAGTCTACCTCCTATGGAAGAAGGGACAGGCAAATCAGGGAGAGTACAAAGGGTTTGTTAGGATGTGCAGAGAGAAAATTAGAAAGGCAAAAGCCCAGCTTGAACGCAACTTGGCCGCTGGGGTAAAAGAGAACAAGAAACTCTTTTACAGATATATTAACAGTAAGAGGAGGACCAAGGAGAATCTCCATTCTTTACTGGACGCGGCTGGGAATGTGACCACTGAGGATAAGGAGAAGGCTGAGGTTCTCAATGCCTTCTTTACATCTGTCTTTAAATTCAGACCAGTTATCCTCAGGGTACTCTACCCCCTGACCTGGAAGTCTGGGGTGGGAAGCAGACTAAACCCCCAATGATTCAGGAGGAAATGGTCAGAGACCTACTATTCCACCTGGATTGCCAGAAGTCCATGGAGTGGGATGAAATCCATTTGAGAGTGCTGAGAGAACAGGTGGGGGTAATAGCTGAGCTGCTTTCCATCATCTATCAGTGTTCCTGGTCAACTGGAGAGGTCCCAGAAGACTGGAGACTTGCCAGCGTGACTCCCATCTACAAGAAGGGTCATAAGGAGGATCTGAGGAACTACAGGCCTGTCGGCCTGACCTCAGTGCCAGGGAAGGTTATGGAGCAGATTGTCCTGAGGGAGATCATGCGGCATGTGTGGGACAACTGGGGGATCAGGCCTAGCCAGCATGGGTTCATGAAGGGCATGTCCTGCTTGACCAACCTGATCTCCTTCTGATTGAGTGACCTGCCTGGTGGATGAGGGAAAGGCTGTTGACGTGGTCTACCTAGCCTTCAGCAAAGCCTTTGACACTGTCTCCCACAGTATTGTCCTGGAGAAGCTGGCAGCCCATGGCTTGAACAGGTACATTCTTTGCTGGGTAAAGAGCTGGCTGGAGGGCTGGTCCCAGAGAGTGGTGGTGAATGGAGTTAAATCCAGCTGGCGACTGGTCACAAGTCAGGAGGGGTCAGTACTGGGGTCAGCCCTCTTCAATATCTTTATTGCTGACCTGGATGAGGGCACTGAGAGCACCCTCAGTAGGTCTGTAGATGACACCAAGCTGGCCAGAAGTGTCGATCTGCCTGGGGGTAGCAAGGCCCTGCAGAGGAATCTGGACAGGCTGGATCTCTGGGCTGAAGCCAATGGGATGAGGTTCAACAAGACCGAGTGCCGGGTCCTGCACCTTGTCCACAGGAACCCCAGGCAATGTTACCGGCTTGGGGCACAGTTGCTGGAAGACTGTGTAGAGGAAATGGACCTGGGGGTATTGTTCGATGCTCAGCTGAACATGAGCCAGCAGTGTGCCCAGGTGGCCAAGAAGGCCAATGGTATCCTGGCTGTATCGGGAATAGTGTTGTCAGTAGGAGCAAGGAAGTCATTGTCCCTCTGTACTCAGCACTGGTGAGGCCCCACCTTGAGTACTGTGTTCAGTTTTGGGCCTCTCGCTACAAGAAGGACTTTGAGGCCCTGGAGTATGTCCAGAGAACAGTTGGTGAGGGGTCTGGAGCACAGGCCTTATGAGGAACAGTTGAGAGAGCTGGGATTGTTTAGTCTGGAGAAGAGGAGGCTCAGGGGAGACCTTATCACTCTCAATAGCTACTTGAAGGGAGGCTGTAGTAGTGAGCTGGGGGTCGGCCTCTTCTCTCTTGTAACTAGTGACAGGACGATGGGGAATGGCCTCAAGTTGCACCAGGGGAGATTCAGGCTGGACGTTAGGAATTACTGTTTTTTCGAAAGAGTGGTCAGGCTTTGCAACGGGCTGCCCAGGGAGGTGGTGGAGTCACCCTTCCTGGAGGTGTTCAAGGAATGTTCAGATGTTGTGTTGCGGGACATGATTTATTGAGAACTGTTGGTGATAGGTGGACGGTTGAACTGGATGATCTTGTAGGTCTTTTCCTACCTTGGCGATTCTCTGAATATTCGTTGAATTCACACAGGACTTTTAGCCACAGGGCCTAGCCTTGGGTGTGATAATTAGACTGTGTACACAGGACAGTGGGAGAATTTGGTGTTTAGAGAGAGCACATCATCAGAAAAAAGGTGCTAAACAGGAATCTGGCTGAAGTCAATGGGAATACTATGAGGAAGGGGAAAGAAGGGCATCTAGAATATTGTTCTGATGAATTTAGTCATCTCTTGCTTTGTTGCATAAAGTGATTTTCTCCTTTTGGAACTCCGTGTGCCAAATCTTCTGAGTACAGACAGAGAACCACTCTGCTCACCTGAAAGATATGTTACCAAACCAGAGGTTATGCTTTTGTCTGAAAGTTGTGTAATACCATGATGAGTATTTATTCAAGGTGTGAAAGGGAAGTTTGGATAAATAATCTTTGGGGAACAAGCCAGTGGACTGCGGAGTCAAATTTCCACATGCTCCTTTCTTTTTAGCTCTATTATTTTGAGCTCTTCTATGAAAATAATTCAGGTAATTTATTGAGCTTTTGGAGCAGAGAGGGAACAGTCTGCTTCCCTGAGAATAACCTCATGTCTTGTGGGGAGAAAGCTGAAGCGGGATTTGGATGTGAATTCCCTCTGACAGAGGAGGAACCTGAATGGGGGTCATCAGCCTCCTGAGGGACTGCTCCAACAGTTAATCTGTGCTGGTAAAATGCATAGCTCATTCCCAGTTTTTAAAAAGTAAGTAGTTGAGGCTGTGAAACCAGATCTCTGAGGTATGCTCTGAGAACAGCCACTTCAAATATGCCCTTGAAATCAGATAAGTAGAGAAACACCTAGCTGGAGGACAGCAGCGGTTCTGAGATCAAAGAAAGTATCAGTCTGCATCAGCCTCTTAAATGCCAGGTGCATCTCAGTGCAGCTAGAAACCAAACCTTCATGTGCCAGGGAAATGTTAATGCCAGAAGTGTCAGTGGAGTGCTTTGTTGCAGCAGAGCAGGGGTCTTTAGTGCTAAGAAGTCAAGCGCTTTGTTTTCACGTGGATCTTACTCTTTATTCAGCACTTTAATATGTAAATCGTTAGTTTTCTATTGAATCTTGTTATTCCTGTAGAAAGCACTGAAGAATATACCCTGGACAGATAAGATAAGGTGTTGATATGCTGTTCACAGAGCTGTGCTTCTGAGTGTTTGCTTAGGGTATTGTGCTTTGTGCCAGCTTGCAAAAAGACTGCTGAATACTGTCATCTTCCTTCTGTGCCTTCTTATTCCTTGATGTCACCTTACTCTTACAGTGTGCACGCTGAGCTGATACAGTACCTGAAGTTCTCAAGTCATCTGAGAAGGTTTTATTCTGATTTTTATTCCTAGAAATAGAGATATCCCAGATAGCAAGTGCTGTAAGTATACTGTATGCAGACAATGTGACAGTGCATTTTGAAAATGCAAGGAGAACGTTATATTTGACATGACTATTGACTAGCTGGAATGTGAGCAAACTCTCTTGAGTTTTCCTTACATTTGGAACTTACTTGAATAGTAGTAGTAATTCTGGGGGCGCTGAAGTTCAGTGATTCCTAAAGTTTCTCTAAAGTGAAGCGATTTTATTATCTTGTAAAAGAAAAGAGGGTTAAAACTGTTTTATAATAATTTCTGCTTATTTTTCAGTGTGAAGATAAAATGGAAATTTCACTGATTTTCTCTTGATCTGTTTGCATTTTCACTTTAACGTAGACTTAGACTCCCATCAAAATGATCAGTGTGTAAACATGTTAAACAAATTTACCGTAACAGTATCAATACTTTTATGGCAAGTCTGTGTGTCTAATTCTTGTCTTTTTAAAGGTTCCACCTTCAGCAAGTTTGTTGATGATACAAAGCTTGGAGGAGTGGCTCATGCACCAGAATGCTGTGCTGCCATTCAGCGAGACCTGGACAGGCTGGAGAACTGAGCAGAGATGAACCTTATGAGGTTCAACAAGGATAAGTGTAGAGTCCTGCACCTGGAGAGGAATAACCACACACATAAGGATGTGTTAGGGGCTGACCTGCTGGAAAGGAACTCTGTGGAGAAGAACCTAGTTGTCCTGCAAGACAACAGGTTGACTGAACCAGCAGCGTGCCCTTGTAGCCAAGAAATCTAATGTTATCCTGGAGTGCATTGGAATGAGCATAGCCAGCAGGTTGTGGGATGTTGTTCTCCCCCTTTACCCTGGTGAGGCCACATCTGGAGTAGTGTGTCCACTTTTGTGCTCCTCAGTTTAAGAAAGACAGGGAACTACTGAAGAGAGTCCAGCAGAGGGTCACAAACATGCTGAGGGGCTTGGAGCATCTCCCTTATGAGAGAAGGCTGAGAGACCTTGGACTGTTTAGCCTGGAGAAGAGCAAACTGAGATGGGATCTTATCAACACTTAGAAATATCTAAAAGAGCTGAGTCAAGTGGGTGGGACTGGTGCCCAAGAGAAGGGGCACCATCAAAAGGGCAGTGTGCACAAACTGGAACACAGGAAGTTCCAACTGAACATGAGAAAATAACTTCTTTGCTTTGATAGTGACAGAGCCCTGGAACAAGCTGGCCAGAGAGTTTGTCGAGTCTTCTTCTCTGGAGATATTCTCGCTTTCCTGTGCAACGTACTCTAGGGAACCTGTTTTAGAAGGAGGGTTGGAATAGATGATCACCAGAGGTCTCTTTCGAACTCTGCAATTCTGTGATTTGTGATTGGTATCAAACTTAGATGATTTATTATCTCAGAAAATGTTTGCAAAATACAAAGCTTAGTATTTAGTGTGTATACTTAGAATAAGGCAGTTGCAGCAAAATACCTATGCTCTTTAAAGAATCCCAGAGTGGATTAGACCGGAAGAGACCTCTGGATCCATCTACTCCAACCCCTGCTCAAGTATGGTCCCAGGCTCATGTCCAGGTGGCTTTTAAAGATCTCCAAGAAGGAGACCCCACAGCCTCTCTGGGCAGCACGTACCAGGCCTCCATCATCCGCACAGCACAGAAGTATTTCCAGATAAGTCAGAGATAGCCTACTTTATTCCAGTTTGTGCCCATTACCTCTTGTCCTGGCAAGTGGCACCACTGAAAAGAACCTGATAATGTCCTGATTGCACCCTCTCTTCAGGGATTTATAGGCATTGTCTCCAGCTGAACAGTCCCAACTCTCTCAGCCTCTCATAGGAGAGGTGCTCCAGTTCCTTCATGATCTTCAGTGGAATATCTGCAGTATGTCCATGTCTCTCTTGTACAGGGAACCCAGAAATGGACACAGCACTCCAGATATAGCCTCACCAACGCTGAATAGAGGGGAAGAAACACCTCTACTGACCTGCTGGTGATACTTTGCCTAATGTAGCCAAGAATACCTTTAGCCTTGTTAGTGTCAAAGTTGCTTTCTTAATGCCTGTCTAAAATTCAAAAGTTTGAGATTCTGGAGATTTTGAGGACAAGCATTTCCTGTTCTGCAGAAAGATGTCCCTCTTGTTCTTTTACTCCTGGTTGTCACTGCAGCCACAGCTGACTATTTCTTCCATGCCATAGGACGAAATATATCTAACTAATCTCCTAGACCCCTACTTGACTGTGTGTAAAAAGGAAATGTCTTTCCTTTGGTGATTACTAGGTAATTTAAATCCAAGTGGTAGCCTCAAGAACTAGAGGAGTATAACTGTCAGGGTGATCATATCTTAGCTAAAAAAAGCCTGCTGTTTTCAGACAGTTTTGAACATAATTGTGCTCAGGATGAAATGACAGACTTATCTGCACAAAGTACAGAATCGTGGACAGACAGTCCAGTAACATCTATGGAGACAAGCAACATGGATATGGGATAAACCAAGTCAAAGGCCTTACAATAGCAAAGGGTGCTATGTCAACAACATACAAGGGCTGTTCCAAAAGTAATGCCTTCTATTTTATTATGTTGGCCCACAATGCCAGAGGTGAAAGTTGGTGGTATGGCAATAGAGGTTGAACCTTCATGCCAGTATCCAGAAATGCATCTGAGTACTACAGAGTTTATGTGAAAGCGAAGTGTTAAAAATGCAGCCTTCGCAGTCTACAGAGAACCATCGGGGTAATTGGCAAGTTTGCAAAGCATAGCACCCTTCAAAGAACAGAGGTGGTCAGTAACATAGCTGTGTTTGTGACTTACTGTGAAAAATTAACTGTTTTGAATTCATGCATGCAATTCTTTTAGAGGGGTCCCCAGAGTCCCATGTTCCAGCTTTAAAATAAGACAATTTGCACAAATCTCCTTTTCTTCCTAGTCCTCTTGCATGAATTTGTCTTGAGAATGAAGAGCAGTGAAATATTTAAAAATCAATAGAATACACATGAAAAAAATTATCATTGAAGTGCATTGACAGGGATAACAGCACTTTCAGAAAAAAACAGCTGGGTATGCATATTTGATGCATATTTGATTTATTCATTCAATAAGACTGAGAATGTTTGTGAGGTCTGTGATCCTTTTGCTTATTTGTGCTGGTTTATTATTAGTTTTGTCTCTAATGTGGAAAATTGAATGACTTGTTTGGATGCTAGGATTTCATTGTTGTAAAATACAGCTACCAGGTGTTTTTTAAGTAGTAGCTCTAATTAACACAGTAGTCCAAGCTTAGGTCTTTGTCTGAATTAAGGCTGACAACAACCTTGTTAACAGGAGCAGAGATAAAGGGATTGGATTTTTTCCAACTGACCTTAAAGAAGTTTTTCCATTTTAAACGTGGCAGTTCTGCAGGAGTTGTTGTGAAACTTCTTTTACTTGAAGCATTTACATTTCAAAGTATTAACCCGGGATGCGTAAGCTTGAAATGATCCTCTTTGGATTCTCCTGTGACACAGCTGATCTCTGTTTTTTGTGGTGAAGTAAAGCATTGGTAAAGGTTCAAACAACAAAACAGGAGAATGAGGAGCTCTTTTATATAAAGTGCATTATTTGTTCCATATTAAGTGAGTTGTTATTCTGAAAGGTAGCCTTGAAAAATGTTATCTTAGGTTTTGATGTTAAGTGCTTTTCCTGAAATGTGTAGAGCAGATAAAGTTCTGGGTTAAGCGCCTCCACAAATTTCTCTCTTCCCCCCACTTAAAGCTTAGATTGGAGTGTGAGGTTGGCTTTTAAGTATTACAGTCTAAAAGTAGAGTGTAAGTATACTGATGATTGCAGACATCTAGTGCTCATTTAAAGTCAGCTGATCTTATGGCATCTTTGTTTCATCAAGACTTCAAGATTTTATTTGTAAAAATAAAGCAAAAGCCTTGATAATCCAAAAGCCGTGTGACTGTCAGTATGCTTACAATAGCATTTTATTTTGGATCAAGAATATGCTATTGAAGTGAGTCTCCTGCCTATGTACTATGCTTTGCTTTACATTGCAGAGTGGCTTTGGTATACTGCATTTCCCTTGGGATAAAATTGCGGTTGTGCTCCAGAAGTACTGCAATGCTCTCCCCTACTGCTAATGCGTATTCATTCAACGGGACTGGACTAGACCTAACATGAAGTAGCCTTCCTCCCTCTTTTCCTTCCCAGATATGTATAGTGTGAATCACCAGTTTTGTTCTATAGAACTAATTTTATTGTGTCATACTACTTGCTAATGTAGATAGTGTTCATTCATTGAGTTGCCAGAGAAACTCAGTTGATAAAACCAGAATCTTGTCTTGTGAGGCAGAAGTGAACTGTCAAGTCTAATTCATACATCAGCCTGTAAATTGTTCAGAACTGCCCCAAATGTCAGGTTGCAACTAGAATTTTTTGTTTCAATGTTTAAAAGAAAACCAAACAAACCAACAACATTTCTGTGTTATTTTGCTCCTCTTTTTTTTCCTAATAACCATTCTCATTTCTGATGTTGGAGGGTTGGTTGTTCCATTTGAATATGTTTCTTAATTGGATGGTAAATGCTATTTAAAAGAGCTCTGAGTGCAATGGCCTCTGAATTCAAGTAGTTCTTCCCAGAGCATTTGTTCTGGAATTAACAGCTGGGAACAGGTACTTGCTTGGCAGAAAATGATGTAGATATGTTGCTGATCCCCCAAACTGCTTTATTTTAGTTTTTAAATTCCCCTTTCTTGGAGTTTAGGTAACATCTGTGTATGTGCTGAGCATCTGTTTGCTTTTTCATGATGACTAGGTTAGAAAATTAGGTAAAAAATCATCATGCATTTAGTGGAATCGTCTTTTGAATTCTGTAGCCCATTATGACTGCAGTAAAATCACTACCCTAGAAGTAGAAGAGAAGGGAAATAAGAGTTTTCAGAAAGAATGAATTTGGTCACTGACTGTCCCAGAGAAACACAAAGGAATTGGTTGATTTGTAACCTTGGAAAGTAAGGAAACAGCTCTCTGTGTTGCAGCAGGATTAAAATGATCCAGCTTTATCTAAAGATTGGGAGCTTTCCAAGACTGCTAAAAGACTATGGCTGAGATTAACAGTTTTTCTTAACTATATTTTTTCATTTAACTGGCTGTTGATGTAGTTGTGTACCTGTTATAAGTTAAGCATGTAAGGCTGTAAGATATATATGCAGCAGCTAGGACAAGAGGTGGATGAGACTGGAGATCAACAAATTTGGTACCTTGAATATGAGCAAAAATTTCCTACTGTTGTCTTCTGTCTTCCTGTCCTGTAAAAACTTGTCATTATTGTGTGGCACTTGCACATGTCAAACACTACAATTGGACATGCAGTACTCCATTCATTCCCCGTGTTGATGTAAATATCAAGAATAATCTGGAGTTTTTGTATGGAGGAATTTACTCTTTTCTGCTTGTGCTGTAGATGGCTGAATTTACTCAGTCTGCAAAAGCTGCAAGATAATTATGTAATTAAAGAGAAATTTATACTAAAAATTGATGAAGCTGTGCAAGAGACCAACTTGTTCTACCTCTAAGGAAAAGCCAACAAAAGCCAACAAAAGTTTCTTCAGTGTAGATACCCAGGTTTGGGGACAAGTTAGGTTTTACTGCTGAATTCTTGCTTACAGAATTCTCTTTCCCAGTAGTCCAAACTGAGCACAGTTTTGTCAGTGGTTGGGTCAGGTTGATAATTATCTTTGTTGAAAAGGGTAGACAGTTGAGGAGATAGATGCTTCCTAATTTGTTGAGGGCTTTAAAGATAAGTGGTCCTGAAGTAAATTTGCTTTCAAACAAATAGGTAGTAGAGTGGTCAGAGCACTGGCAAAGTGAGCTCTTGTCAGGTTTTCTCAGACCACTGACATAGTCTTTGCCATCAGAAGTCCCAACTTCTTAATAGCTTTTAACGTAATGGTTGAAAATTACTGCAGTCCAATTTTATTACTGTTTTATGTCTACCGAGGACCAAGTCCTTTTTGCAGCTTTACATTAACTCAGTGGGCACCATTAAAATATTAACATTTGGTCTCATTTTGGTAGCATCAGTAGCATTTTATCATGCATCAACTGCAGTAGTTTGAAATGATAAGCATGTTCCCTTTTTCTAAAAGCAGGAGAAACAGTAATTTAAACTTCTCCCCTTCTGCAACCTGTGACTTTGCTAAAAAAAAAAAGTAACATACAAAAAAAAAATCCTCATGATTGTGTGTTCTGGGGGCATCTAGCTCTTTGCAACAAGAGAACAGATAAGAATCAGCAGCCCTATTTTACTTGGGCCCAATTTACAGGGCCCATTGGGAGCTCTTGGAAGTATCAACTTGGAAAATCAGCCTTTGAAGTCTCAGTGTGGACACCTACAACCAGGTCTCTGACTTCAGAGCCGTATCCTAATGTATAGTAAGAGTCTTCCTAGTGTGCAACAAAAGCTAAAATCTTCTGCATTTCCATATGCTGATATGATGTGAGGGTTTAAATGAGACACAGAAATGCCTTTTGTGATTCAGCAGCAGGAACAGGTTTACAGCACCCATGTCTTATTTGGATTGTATCTGTGTAAGAACCTGTGATTTTTCTGTTTTCTGAGAAGAGCACCACTAGATGATTAAGCTTAATAGGAGATGGCAGCCTTTCTTACTTAGGCATTATTAGAAGATCTGTTTCTGAGGGCTCATTTTGTGAAGCAGCTGGAAATTGGCACTTCATTTGAATGTATTGTCTTCCTTCCTCTTTGAGTTCAAGGGTGAGGCAAAACTGTTCAGTCTAAGCAAAGAGAAAGGTTTTCTCGCTCTCCTTTGTATACTTGGTTCTCAGACCCATTCATTCTTTTCAAAGTAAATTTATTCCCCTAATTAAATAGAAGAGTGGACTATGTTGGCAAAAACGCAAGTGTAGGACTTGGGGAAGGTATTTAAAAGGACCACACAGAAGTTATGTGTGGTAAACCTGCAGATTTTTTGTGTGGGAGTAAATATTATCATAGAATCATGGCACATACTGAGCTGGAAGGGACCCATGAGGACCATAGAGTCCAGCTCCTGGCTCCACACAGAAAACTGCCCAGAATTCAAACCTTGTATTTGAGAGCATTGTCCAAATGCATCTTGAACTCTGACAGCTTGGGGCCGTGACCCTGGGGAATGCCTTACATTCTGACCCTCCTCTGATGCAATTCCATACCATTCTCTCAGGTCCTGTCATCACCAGAAAGAAGAGTTTAGTGCCTGCATCTGTGCTGCCCTCATGAGGAAGCTGTAGGGTGCCATCATGCCTCCCCAAACTCTCCTCTTCTTTGAGCTGAACAAACCCAGTGACCTCAGCCACTCCTCATATATGTTGCCCTCTAGACCATTCCCTGTCTTTGTAATCCCCCTTTGAATGCTGTGTAATAGTTTTATGTCCTTATATTTTGCCACCCAAAACTGCACACAGTGTTCAAGGTGCAGCTGCATCTGCACAGAACAGAGAGGGACAATCCCTTCTCTCACCTGGCTAGCAGTGCCGGGCCTGATGCACCCCACGCATCTAAGTCTTCAGTACTGTATCTCTGCACTACTGGAGAACAATATTGTTACTTCTGTTTTACAGGTAGGGGAACTGAGGCATAGAATATGCCACTGGGGAAGCCCTAAAAGTGATATACAAAACAGTAGCACTCCAGTGTCCTGGTCCTCACTTCTTGCTGCCATTCATGATTTTAAATATTGTCTCCTCCCCACCCAAACAAAGGCGTTCCTTCACGTTCAAGAGTTTCAGCACCTTTATTTGCCCTAGTGAAGCTTTGGCTTAAGCCATATGATATAACCTTTAGACTTTCTGTCTCCTGCTCAAAAGTCTGAAAGACTTTATAGTGATGGAGGTTTTCTTTTTTCAATTACTGTAGCTTCACATGACCAAATACTACTTTGTTAACCTGATTGTCTAAGGATATGAAGCTTCAGGAGAAACTGGTATCCCTATATGATAGGTAGGATAATTAGGAAGTTATATAATGCAAATCCCAGCTGAAGGAACTGTGATAAGACAGGGTATGTATTTACTCTTTGAAGCCAAAGTGTGCAGTATTTTAAGTCCTTCCATTTTAAGGCTTCTGTATTTGTAGATTTATTCTGGTTCTTCACAGTGGACACATTGCTAAGGGCAGGATGCTTTTGGATCTGGTTCAGACTATTGGAGTTCAGGTCACCGAGAAAACCAGTGAGATTTTTCTCTGTGATATCACTTAGATAACACAGGCTAAAGTTTGCTTTTACTTTTACTAAGCTCCTTGGTCTTGACCTTTTGTTCTGCATTTGTCAAGCATCTACCACAGTAGACGTACCATGATGATTAGAGCTTCCAGACGATAGGAAAATGTATGTACAGAAGCCTGTCACTGATGTCACTAAGAGTTCTACATCCAGCTGGAAAATGGATTATTGAACCTAAATCAGAGACAACTTCAGAGATAGCCGTATCCTCCCCTGTTAGCAGAGGACATGGCAAAACTAGTATCAGCTAATGCTGCATCCTGGTGACACCAACAAGCAGGAGATTAAATGGTAGAGCTCTATTAGATGGGCAATCCTTTGAAGGGTGGCCTTCAGTGTTTAACCGTCTCTTATAAATTAAAAGTTTGTCAGTAAAACCTTGTAAAGTAAAAGGTGTCTAATGACATTCTGGTAGCTTCTTTATCTTGAAGAGGATGAAACCTAAGAAGCAAGAAAAGGAGAGGAGTTGCTCTGAGATAGCTGGACTAAAATTAAATGCAGCAAAAAGAAGAGAAGGAAAAAATCAATATTCTTAGTAATAAGAGTCAACATTTATCTTACAGGAAACTTGAAGTTTTGCCTTCTGATTCTGAACCAGCCTTTCAACAGAGGTCATTTTCATTGTCTGTGGAGCAAAGGTAATAATAACTTACATATACATATATATAATTCGCTTTTTTACTTGGCTGCTACCCAGCTAATAAACTTAATGTCTGTTGAATTGCATTGTGGCAATTTCCTCTAGCTAGGGCAACCTTCTAGTGAGGTTGTGAATCGGCAGAATGTGTCCCTTGTTGCTGAATACAGTGAGTGAGCTGATGCAAATTCTGCTTCTCTGTATTGCTTATGTCAGTGGAAAGTTTATGAGCTGGTCTGTGAAAGGTTCTGTAGCTTTTCAGAGGCATCTTAGGAATTATCTTTATTTTGTTGACAAAGTATAGTATATCAATGGTGTATTTAAGTGTCTGGAAGCAAGCATTTCTTTAAAGATCATCAGTGAAATGCATAACTTTTAATCAAAATAAAGTGAAGTGTGTAGGTATTATGTTGTGAAACATATGTGGGGATTTGTGTCTGTGTCAGAAATAATGCAAATCAACTACCCTTTTGCTTAATGTGCAGTGCTAATCATCATCTCTGGTATGATAGCTGCAGATATACTGACATTGTGTGGAAATATATAAATCTTAAAAAGCCTGGAGCTTTTAATTTCTCCAGTGCAGAAATGTAGTCGTTCACAAGCTTTCTGGCAAATGATAGGAGGTGTCTCTAACTTGTTACCAGTCTGGGAACCTTGCAGAGGGATTCCTCCTAACTAACTGGGGCAGATAGAGCTGTTTGATTTCACTGTAGACATGGGGTATCTGCACAGTCAGAAGGAATTGGAGTAAGAGATGAAGTTGGGAAGATGTATTCATACCATCTAATTCCAGCAAACCCCAAGTAGGTACTTGTTTAGGCACAGGAATGAGAAAAGAAAGGAGAATTGCACAGAATGATTCAAAGCATCTGAGTGAGTGCTGTACCTCAGACAGGCTCTTCTTGACCTGCACTATCCTCCAGAAATACTCAGTGAAAGGAGAGTCATGTGCATTTGAGGAATCTTCTAGGTGTGATTTTAGGTATTTTCTTTATTTAAGATGCACTGAAATTGCATATTCTGTATTAAATGCTGAAAGGAAGAAGGGTGTTTTGACCTTATTGATTTGTCTCAGCTTCCTTCTGTTTTGAGGGCCAAGGTTGGAAAACAGACAGCAAACCAGAGTAGTCATAGAATGGCAGTATTTCTGTGCTCTGGATTGTTAAACCAGACTTTTTTTGTCCGTCCTTTGGAGTTTTAGGTCTTCCTCTTGCCATCAAACTTGTGCAGAGTGTGGAGTGCTTCTTCCTGTAACACTAATAGATCCTAAACCATAGTGCTTCAGTGAAGGATTGGGATGAGAAACTGAATAAAATTGGGTGGACTACAGAATGTCTTGCTTGAGTTTACTGCAATGGATTCCTGTCCTCTGAGCATATCTGCATTGGAAGTACACTTGTGATGCATATAGTTTTTTCAAAGTGTCTGGAAGAGTTAGGAGCAGAAGTCCTATTTAAGGAACAGAAGTCCTGTTTAAGCTGATAGAATTTTTGCTGGTAGGTTGCTTCAAGAGTGAGGTCATAGGAAAAATGGAAGAGGAAGGTAGTGACATAGTGAACCTGAATTTTTTTTTTTTCCAAGACATCTTAGCTTTAGTAAGCCTCAGCTATGAATCCAGGGCAAGATTCTGCTAACATCTGACTAGCAGATTACTGAAGGCATCAGCAATCTTGTGCCTCCTGGACCTTGGTTCTTGAGGAGTCTCTGCAGAGAGACTGTTGTGGGACTAGGAGGCCCTGGGGGTTTTAGTATGCAAAGTGAAAGGAGTTTTGAAGGAATGAAACATCCTCGGGAGCAGTGCTGGATCAGCAGCTTGAGGTCTCATAACAGTTGTAGTGTGTGCAAGTAATGAGAAAGAAACACTGTGGCTGTTGATCCAGAAGATATTGCCAGCTACACAAATCAGGTAAAAAGAGAGAAAAGTGCAGGGGGAAAAGACAGAAAATATTGACCAATTTTTTAAAGTTACTGCAATCTTGTTCTATGAGTACAGAATGCTGAGGCAGAAGTGTTATTTTCAAGTAGGTTGCTTCTTCCTATCTAAATAAGCATCCCTTATTTTTTTCACTAGCCCTGTCACTTTAGTATCAAGAAAAATGAAAGTGTGATGTGCCTTGAGTTTAAAAAAGAAAAAAAAAAAAGAAGGAAAAAACTGTGTTGATAAAATGTGGTCTAAAATCATTCCAGGTGTAACTTTGCTTGAATTCAAGAAAAGTGGTTGCAGCTAATTAGCCTTTGTTTTTTACAGACTTGTATGAAATCTATTTTTACTGACATACTTTGAAAAGTACTATTTCAATCTATGCAGATGTGCATGAACTTCCTTTTCCGTGTTTCATGAATGATACAAAAATCTGAATTCTTTGCTTATAGGAGACAGTTAATAGTTGTTACTGCTTTTACTGTAGAAGCTGGCTAAGGGACAGTAGTGAAGTAGTGCAAGATTACCATGATTTTCTTTCTTTCTTTCTTGTTTTTTTTTTTTTTTTTTTGCATTTATTAAAGCAATTTACCAGGCTACATCCTCTTCCTTGTGTTAGGTACAGTCGTCAACTTCTAGTATTAGATAGCACTGTCCTAAAGGCAGGATGGATTAAATGTTGGAGAAGGATATTACACAAAAGCAGAATGCAGAGTAAAATGGTAGAAAACACCCATGGTTTACTGAAGGATTTATTCTGTCAGTTGTAGTAGAGAGGAGACAAGCCAAATGGAAAGAGAAATTGAAGAGAACATGTCACTAAAGGGGAACAGGTAAAGCAAAACAGTCTCATGATAAGTGAAGCTGATATGAAGAAACTGAATATAGGAAGACGAGGCAGATAAAGAGGATTGAGAGTAGACTGTGAGTAAACTCAAGGCTGGGAGCATCAGTCAAATCCTTCAGAAGTTCTCTGAAAGCATCTATTAGGGTAGCCATTCTTAGTGATGGAAGTTGTATGACTTTCCTCACAGTCCTTATCCTCATTGTGGAAAATATGTGGAATAGACTGGGCTCTTATTAGTTTGTCCCATGGAGGTGTGCATTTTCTCTGTCTAGGATGTGCCTATAAGGAAGACTTGATTCAGTGAGGCCTTACCTTCACCCTAACAAGTACCACAAATTCCTGCTTGTGGCCACTAAATGAAGGAGGTGATTATCCCTTTTACTCTGCCCTCATGAGGCCCCATGTGGAATACTGTGTCCAGGTCTAGAGACTCGAACTCTGGAAAGATGTGGAAGTTTTGAAAAGGGTTCCGAGGAGGTCCATGGGAATGATCAGAGGGCTGGAGCACCTCTGCTATGAAAACTGGATGAGGGAACTTGGCTTGTTCAGTCTGGAGAAGAAAAGGCTCCAGGGAGACCTTTTTGCAGCCTTCCAGTATTTAAATGATTATGATCAGGAAGGAAAACAACTTTTTACATGGGTAGATAGGGATAGGAGAAGGGGCACTGGTTTTAAACCAAAGGAGGGGAGACTTTAGATTAGATGTTAGGGGGAAGTTCTTCCACAGAGAGGGTGTTGAGGTGCTGGAACAGGCTGCATAGAGAGGTTGTGGATGCCCCGTCCCTGGAGGTGTTCAAGGTCATGATGGATTGGACCCTGGGCAACTTGATCCTAGTGTTTGATCTAGTGGTCGGCAGCCCTGCCCACTTCAAAGGGGTTGGAACTAGATGATCTTTGAGGTCCCTTCCAACCCAAGCCATTCTGTGATTCTATTTCAGTGGTGTTTGTAGATTCCAATTTATTTCCTTATTCCCCCAAAAATGGTAGGGAAAAAATATCTTGTTTACATTAGTTTGTAGTGCTACTTTGTAAATCGTTCTAAATGTAAGTATATCTTCAACTGAAATTACTTTGTTGAATGTCTGATATTGTTTCTGTGTTAAGTTGGAAAAGTACTGAAGCCTATGTTTCAGTGGCTGAAAAGAAGTTAGTTTTATGGAGAGTAAATGAAAGTTCCCAAGATTTTGAATCTGCTCTTTAAATTCTTTTATCAAAAAAACCAATTACTTATGCCAGAAATTCCATCAATGTCTATCAATTGCAAGTTTATCTGTGTTTGTTTTTTTTTATGTCTCCCTAGTAAAGTTCCATGTAAGAGGCAATATTACTACAATGCTAAGACCTCTTCTTTGTAAGATTCTTCTCAAGTTCAGGACCTAAATATGTTTCTTGTTTCTGAAAGCACTGTCCTTAAAAGCTGTGGTACTGAAATGGTCCAGAGATGGCTGCATGTCCTCACTTGATGGTAGAATGCTAGTTGGCTTTGTGCTGTGGAGTACTTTCCATTTTTGAAATGTTCACAGAGACAACTGTAAAGAACAAAAAGTTATGCTTTGAAAAATGAAATTATTTCAAGAATTAGAGTAGTATGACAATGTTCTACAGCAATCTGATGAAGTACTTCCGGAAATGGCAGACTGCTGTTAAATAACATCTTCAATTTGCTAGTGAGGAAAGATGTATTACAGTAGTATTTTTCCTTAGGTTTCATTTAACCTCTGGCTGAGTATTCTTACTTCCATGGGCTTACTGATAAATCCAGCTGCAGAATTAAAGGATTGGTTAGACCAATGCTGCTTATCTGAAGAGCAAGGCTATTACAGTTGTGCATTATAAGAAAACATGTCTATGGGTATTTTTCAATCTTTTCAACAGCTGTGACATGTTAGCCACTGTGCCTTCCTCAAAAAAATGATCTTTTTCTGCCAGTAAAGGTTGTCTGAGAAAGCTTTAAATCAAACAGTGTTAGCCATTAATATTACAAAATGTTCATGACTGCTGTAGTGGGATAGAGTACCAAAATCCTTTTGGAGTAGGCTGACTGAATACTGACTTGTGGATGCTTTTTTAATGTTGGATGAGCAGACAGGAAGGAGACAAGATTGTATCAGTCCTTTCTGTTTGAAAATCTGTAAGACTAATGTCTGCTGTTTTTTGAGTATTTCCCTAAATAGTGTCTTCCATGGACCATTGCTTTCAGTTAAGGAATTTGGGGTCTAGCTATGTCTCCTTACTATGCTGCTCTCACAGCCACTTCTCTTAAGTCATAATACATAGGGATTTTATGACACTTCATAGATTGTGGGTACGGAGGAAGTAGAGAAAGAGGAAAGTATTTTCCTCACCATAGAGATTTCAGTTCTTTATTTTTGGAAGTCTGTATTTTTAAATAGCAGAAAGCAGACTTGTACACCAGCAGTGAAATATACTCAAATTTAAACTTGCTTTAGGTCCTCTTCAGGTAATATTTTCTGACACTACATCTGTTGTGAGTGCTTATCCATAAATTAAATTTTTTCAAATTTCCATCTCTATCAACACCCCTTTTACAACTAAGTTACTATGGGATTTTAAATAGTATCTTGACTGTGAGGCAACTTTCCTGTCAAGGTCGGCCTACTGTTTTGTGAAAATATTGCTAATGAATGAATTGTTAGCACCTGGAGATGACTGTGAATTACAGAACGCTTCCTGAGTAATCAAGCAAGGAAAGGTGTTAATTTGTATCATGATTTTCAGAGTAATCTGTCTTTGGATACCACATGCTTCCGTGTGTTTTATGCTGCATGTGCTTTTGCCTGCAATATAATTGGTGACTGATATTCAAAAAACAGCATCTGCTGTTGAGGTCCAAGAGCTGTATATCAAGATGCAACCTTGTATCTCTGGAACAGTGTTTCTCTTTTCCTCCGTGTTCTGTAATGGATGAATTCATCTAAACTTCTAGAATTCTTAGTATATACAGCGGTTCACTCACTCCCTTACCTGTTAGCAGTGAACTTTTCTTGTTGGCATATGCTGCCCTTTTTATTCGCACCTTTATTTCATTTCTCAATGAATTTGTAATATATCTCAAATTCGTACTAGATCCAGAATTGGCAGCTGGCATAAAGCTTCACTGAATTTACAGCAGCTACTATTAATAAATAGAAAAATGCTCATAAAAATGGTGATTGGGAAGTCACATAGACTTGCATGTTTTATTGCCGTATCCAGCAGGCATTCCAGAGAAGCAGTAAATCTTACCATTGGCCTCAGCTAAACTACTCTGTTCTTCCCCGAAGCAATATTTGCCTCTTGATAAGTCAGCACTGAAGTCCATTTTTCCTAATATAAACTGGAACAGCAATCTAATTTCTAGTTTGTATCTAGTAACTTATATTTGCTGTTCAGTGCCACTTGATGTAGATTTAAATGTTTTCTTGCAGTAGTGTAACTGATGCTGGACTGCATGCACTGAGTTCATGTCCTTCAACTACAGCAGTCTGAGGGCAGTTATTTCAAGTGCCCTGAGGGTAGGGGATCTAGGTTATACTTCAGGAACAACTCTGGCCCTGAACAGGGTTGGCTAGCACCACGCTTTCAGCTCAGGAACTACATAACGTATTGATCTTAGTACCTGCAGTGGTTTTGCACTACCTGAGATTTTGGGCAAAGAGCTTTTACTAGGCTGAGCTTTGCCCATGATTCATTGTAGAACCTTGACCTCTACCAGTTTTCTGTAATGAACTACAGGTGTACACTTCCCTTCAAAATATTAAGCTTAAAATCCCAGAGATATGGTAAACCTTGCCATTTGTGACATGTATATTGTAGGAGCCTTTCTAGTTCAGATTCTGTCCAGAGAGAGCCAGTGTGTGGGTGTTTTGAAAAGCAGTTGTCATTGATTTTTGCAGACTTTTAGGTATTTCTTGGCAACTCTGAAAACACAGGGCAATCTTCCTGGCTTTTTGCTCAACTCACATTCCCTCACCATAGTAGTATTTGTGATAGAAGGTAAAATTTTTAGGTAAAATTCGAGACTTACTGGACTACATTTTTTTGCTGATTTTAGTTCTCCAGCAACAGGAAATTCCAAGATCTCTTTGTTTAATGGATTTGAAATGCTTTTAGAAAAATAGAAAGAATGAATAATTAAGATTCCCTTCTGTGATGCTTTGAAATGCTAAACCCTGCTGCACTTCAGAGTAACAGAACAATAGGGGGTTTCTCTGAAAAGCATAACAGATGATTACAGCAGAAGAGAAAAATGGTAGGTTTTTACAGTGCTTTATTCTATTGAGTTGGAAGGCAAATACCTTTAGGGACTTATACTGTCAAAAGTTTTGCTATATAAAAGCTGTTGACAGCATCATATGATATATTGTGTTACCATGATGTTTCCTGGAGTTCCTTGAAATAAGGAACTTTGGAAAATGATGTCAGGAGGATGCTATAGTGCAATCTCATGCGATGAGCGAGATAAAAAGCAATATAAAAAAAGATCATCTTTGTTAGAGACTCAACAAGAGAAATGATTCTGGTAATGAACTGAGGGACTAGGGGTGAATGCATGACGTCAGTCCAAGACCCATGAGAGAAAAAAAAAGGTTCTTAATTCCATAGAAGAAATAGTTGGTTTTCTGTTGCCTCAAGCTACCCAGTGAAAAGTGTTTAAGAGCATGTGTTTTCTGGGAGTTGCTGCAGTGCAGAAGTATTATTTTCATAGCTAGAGCTTAGAAAGATTCCGCTACTAGGCTGAAGATCTTGTAGAATTTTGAAGTTCTCTAGGGTTGCTGATGTCAGAGCCTTCTTACTGTTTGCCATGGTCTTTGTATCACACTGTTGTTTTATAGATTTTTTTCTCTTATTCCAGGGTTGCCTTAGGGCAGACAAGCATTTAAACAAAAATAAACAAATAAAAAAAGAATGATAATTTCTTTTTAAAAGCAGGTATCCTCATTTTACTTTGCCTGAATCTAGTTACATTTCCAGCCTTTTGAAATTCAGAGTTTTGTTTACTTAGTTACCATGACAATAAGAATGAGCCACACAGCCAGTGAGCTGCTTAGCTCTTCAGTACTAAGTTGAGAATGTGATATTATTTATGGGACACTGTGCTGATGAAATGTACATCCTTCACTGTTTTAACTGCCCGAAGGGATGTCAGTAGTTTGAGAAGATGGGTGTTGCATTGCTGGTTTTCTCATCTGCCTTGAGCTCACACACACTATCAAGTAATAAAACTGAACTTTAAAATCATGCAAGTCAGAAAATACTTAACTTTTCTGCTGTACTCATTGCCTCTGCTCCTTTGTTCAGGTAGGCTGTTTTGTTGGATTATAGCAGCACATAAATGTACTAAATGTGATACTAAAAGTAATGTGTGATTCTACACACTAAAAACAGCAGAGTTCTTTTTTTTTGTTGTTTTGTTGTTGGGTATTTTTTTTTTTGGTAATATATAAATGTTTAGATTGCTGCACAACTGTTCATGTGACAAGCTTTAAAATAATCGTTGGGCTTATGTCAAAGGCAGCTTTCTTTGTTATCTTTCTGCTCTTTGTTACTTACTTTCTATATTGTCACTGCTTCTAAGCATTTATTTTGTTACATTATTCTAACACATTCACAAGTGTGTATTGTTTGAGTTTGGAAATTTCTTAGTGTTGTTTATTCTTAGGCAAAGACCAGACTTGTGGAAAAGTTAGTGGAGAGCTGGATTCCTCAACTTACATGTCTAGTTGGAGATGCTAAGTGTTTTGAGTAAGAAAATATTATTCTTACTGATGCCAAATAAACAGCTAAGCATGATGACTGTTCTTGTCCTTGTCATAGCAGAAGTATGTAACCAGATACTCGGCTGGATTTAATGTGAACTGCTTCTTGATGAGATGAGCCACAAAAGCTATGCAGAGTATTAATTATGCAAAATGTAAGAACTATTTAAGGATCTTTTGAGTTTATGGCACCCTATTTTTTTTACTCTGTCATGTGTTACTCTGTGTAACACATAGAGCATAGATGTTCAGTTGGTCACCTTTTCCTTATTAGGGCATTGGAGTAGTGTTTGGTTTTTTTCATCTTGGCTCTTTCTGATTACAGCAGGGGTTTGCTTAAGTAAATGAGTGAAGCTCTTTTTGACTCATTTTAATTCAGTTTCATGTATTTATACCAGGCAGAAGTATAACACATAACCATGGACCTCATATTAACAGCTTTTCTCTTAAAAATTTACAATTCTTTATGTAGTACACTGATGAGACATGGTAACAGAGTAGCCTGACTTCAGTTTCATTGACAGTGAATTACAATGAAGTGGAAAGAAGAATTTGTCACAGGGTTCTCATTCAGGAAAATTCCACTGACCTCAGAAATAGCAGACACAACTCATCATTTCTAGAAGTGTTTTACACTGTTGGAAGTTGGCTGATGTAAAAGCTCCTGATGTCAGTGTTCCTTTAGTTACTTGGAATTAATTTGCTTCAGACCTTCATAAATATTTTGCTTTAGAGATGGTGTGGTCCTACGTTTACTGGAATCAATTTTAACATTAACTCAGGTGTCCTAGATAAGATGTTATTAGCACAAGAGTGAATGCTGGTTCAATGTAAGCTGAATTAACACTGAAGTAATTTGATGCTGTAGAGTATGAGTAATATCCAATTGGAATTTCTTTTTAAAAACTTCAGCCCTTGTGAGCTTCAGACCCTTAGTGCTTGTGTTCAGAGCCCAGGGTCTGAAGGATAAAACTGTTCTTGGTTTTGTAAGGTGTGGAAATTAGGAGTGATAGATGTAGCATTTTAAGGAGCGTCTCTGGCTATTCAGATGTGGACCTTTTCATTGCTAAAAAGATGTTGAAGTAATTACGGCTCTACAATGTTATATATTTATTTTTTCTTTGAGATTTCTAGAGAAAGTGATTTGTATTGGCAAATAGTCCTCAGGAAGTCATGTAGTTTTTACCATGTGTGTTGACCTAGGAGTGACGTAGTTCATCAACTCTGTTTAGCTATAATCCTTTTGACAAATGCATGTGAGGCTGTTATCTGACATCAGAAGGAGTATCTAAATTACAAGAAAGGCTTTAGAATGTCAGCAGGAACTGCTTCTTCTGATGGGAGTCTCACCAAGAACTGAGCCCACTGAAACTTCTAAATGTCTTCTAGAACTGTTGTTTTTGGTTCATTCTGCCTACCTGCTTGATTTTTCATACTCAAAGGAAGATTTTTTTCTTGCAGTTTCTGCTCTTTGGTTTGTTTGGATAAGTATTTCAATAGGTACAGTAGGAAAAAACAATGAATAAATATATGGGCTGAGAGAGAGAGAAGTGTTGCTGTAGATCCCGTACTTGTGTTTGACCAGATTAGGTCAGGCAAATACAGATTCCAGCCACTTTGGATTTCTGGAAATACTGTAGAAGTAGACTGGCTCATCCATTTTGTCTATCTGTCGTCCTTGGTGTTTGTTGCTGTAATATAAAAAACTATATTAGTTGCAACTGTTTGGCAAGAGCCATGTGCACTCCATTTTTATTGTGTGTGTGTGTGTGTGTGAATCTCTCTTTCACTGTGCTTTCCTGAAAGAAAAGAGAAAGCATAAGAGGATGGGTGAGGTGCAGTAAATGTCCACTGAAAGTCATACTGACAAGGTTTAAAGTTGCACTTTCCATTCTGTTGAAGAAGTAATTCACTGTTGGGGATCCCAGTTTAGATTTCGTCTAACTTGGGACATTTAGCTGGAGTTTCTGAGATCAGTTCCAGTGTTTTCCTCTTCAGTCAACACGGACAGAGAAGGAATATCTCAAAAATGTAATTTAACCAACCTTAAAATCTGAGTTGCCTCTTTTTTTTCCTGAGAGAAGTTAGATTTATGTTTCAGGCCCCTAAACTTGAGGGCAAGAGGAGGGCTGGACTGCAGCTCAGGTGTGAGGTTATTTTCTCTTCTCAGTTGGTTTCCTTGGCTAGTTTACTCCAAAAACACAAGTCAATTTTGTGGTAGCTGGTGTCCATAATTAATCTGTGTTATTTTGTCTCACTGTTATCTGTCCTGTACCTCCGCTCTTTCCTATTTGACCATCCCCAAACTTTCTTTTCTGCTTAGCATCAAAGGAAGGACAATGAGGTTAAGTCTTGAGAATGCAAAGCTATAATTCTGAACTTTCCTTGACTATCTCTTTCGATACATTGGAAGGAAGGGAAGGTATCCCGAGGGACCTGGACAGGCTGGAAAAGTGGGCTCATGAGAACCTAATGAGGTTTAACAAGGCCAAATGCAGGGTGCTGCACTTGAGCCGGGGCAATCCCAGGTATTTATACAAACTAGGGGAAGAACTCCTTGAGAGCAGCCCTGCGGAGAGGGACTTGGGGGGGTCCTGGTGGACGAGAAGCTGGACATGAGCCAGCAGCGTGTGCTGGCAGCTCGGAAGGCCAACTCTGTTCTGGGCTGCATTAAAAGAGGAGTGGTCAGCAGGGAGAGGGAGGTGGTGGTCCCCCTCTACTTGGCTCTTCTGAGGCCCCATCTGGAGTACTGCATCCAGGCCTAGGAGCCCCATTACAAGAAAGACATGGAGCTCTTGGAACGAGTTCGGAGGAGGGCAACTAAGATGATCAGAGGGCTGGAGCACCTCTACTATGAGGAAAGGTTGAGGGAACTGGGCTTGTTTAAGTTTGGAGAAGAGAAGGCTCCAGGGAGACCTCATTGTGGCCTTCCAATACTTGAAGGGAGCATATAAACAGGAGGGGGAACAATTGTTCACAAGGGTGGATAGTGATAGGACAAGGGGGAATGGTTTTAAACTGTGACAGGGGAGGTTTAGGTTATATATTAGGAGGAAGTTTTTCACGCAGAGGGTGGTGATGCACTGGAACAGGTTGCCCAGGGAGGTTGTGGATGCCCTGTCCCTGGACGTGTTTAAAGCCAGGCTGGATGTGTCTCTGGGCAGCGTGGTCTAGTGGTTGGCGACCCTGCACTCAACAGGGGGGTTGAAACTCGATGATCTTTGAGGTCCTTTTCAACCCAGGCCATTCTATGATTCTATGATCTTTGTCATATAGTAGCACTGTCAATAGAGCTTGGCAAAACCTGGTTATATAATAACAAGGCATATGAAATTGACCTTTTGTCTGGGATGGAGATTGCTAAGGCTCTCAGCAGTGATTTGTAAAGTTTTCTTTCCCCAGTGAGTTTAAGATCATGTTAATATTTCAACTCACTTCCAGATCATGTATTTAATTTTACTGCTTTTTCTTGAGCTCTATAGGTTTAAGTAAGCATTAATACATCAGCCATCTTCCATTCAGTGATTGTAGTACTTGATATCCTTTGTATTCTCCTTCTAGAAATGCTTTGGCAAGCAGAATTATCTATGCAAAAACGTATAAGAAAGAGTTGAAATAGTAAATGCACTTATCAGTTTGTCTGACAAAGTTCAACTTTTAAGTTTTGTTTATGACCCCCTGTTCATCTCTGACAATTTGAGTATGTATATGCAGTGTACTTTTTCAAAATGTGCAGGACAAGAGGTAAGCTCTAGTTTTATTAGTGTTGTATATTTTTGCTAGAAGATGTTTCTCTTATATTGCAAGAGCATGCTGCTGCTGTTCTCATTTATGTAATACATAAATTCAGAGGTGTGCAAAATGTCTCGAAGTTTGCTGCAATTCTTACCTGTTTATTTATTTTCACAAGTGTGCTGTCCTCGTACGCCCTTTTGGGACTGCTTAAAATAACATGAATAACTGCACATTGAAACTTTGTCCCCGCTAATGCGGTAGCATCACATTATCTAGGGCACTTCTTAATTACAGCAGTACTCTCTGCAGTAGCACTCTGTAGTTGATATCTCACTAGCTGTAAAAGTTGGGGGAAATGTTCTTGAAGACACTTTAGGGCAACAAATTTGATTCACACTTGTGTTGTGTTTAGCTATAGTTAAGAATTACCCAGTTCCTTTCCAGCTCTGAAAGAATGGCGCAAACTTTGCCTTGCAAACTGAATGCAATGCTAAAGCAAAACTGTAGAAGCTTTTGTTTGGGGTGGTTTGGGGGTGTTTTTAAGCCTGCTAATAAAATTAGATTCCTAGTTTATTTGTGATACTTTACCTAGCATTGTATTATTTAAACAAACAATAATAATACAGCTATTAAACAGTGGTTGTTTGAACAACATCATACGGGGTTTAATGATATGTTCTTCATTCACAGACACTGTTGTTGAGCCTGTAAAATAGAAACTTGTATGCACATTTTCTTATTGAGACTGGAAGCGTACTCTATACATTTTAGTGGGAGGTAGATCATAAAATCATAGAATTATTAAGGTAAGAACAGACTGATAAGATTATCTAGTCCAGCCATCCACCTACCACCAATGTTGCCCAGTAAACCACATTCCTTAGTGCCACATCTACATGTTTTGTGAACACCTTCAGGGATGGTGATTCAACCACCTTCCTGGTCAGCCTGTTCAGTGTCTGACCACTATCTTGGAGAAGTTTTTACTAATATCCAACCTGAACCTCCCCTGGCACATCTTAAGGCCATTCCTTCTAGTCCTATTGCTATGTGTGCATAAGATTTGTTTCAGAATTACAGAGAATGGTAGGAACTAATGCTGTGATGATTTGAGACAAAACCACTCCTATGCAGGCTGGAAATTTTTTAGCTTTGGTTTGTGTTGCAGTTTAGTTGATTATATCACCAGCAACTGGGCTTCCCCACCCCTGCCCTTCCCTTTTCTGAGGACGAGGGAGAAATATGAAGGACATGACCAAGATAAGGAGGGGTAATTAATTTACTACAAGTGATGAAAGAATGTAAGAGAATATGATACAAAAAGGAGTTACAGGTAATAAATCAAAGAGAGAGAGAAAGTTCCAACTGTGCTGCTTGCTGCACTATCGGAAACCAGAAGAGAACCTGTTCACTCTCATTATCTGGAATGAGAAATCACAGAGGGAGTGCTGGAGAATCTTGGGACTGTAGTCTGTCCCTTCTCAGTGTATTTTCCTCTTGGAAAGCCAGAACTCACATGGGAATAGCTGAGACTGCTAGAATCACAGGACCTAGTGTCCTGGTTTTATCAGTATTCCATATCATAGCATCATGCAGCAGGCTGTCTGATGCTTAAGCACAGTGCTAGGTGCACTTCCTGTCTGCTGCGCTTCTGGCAGACTGAGCTATTTAACGTGAGTTCCAGCTCTGGGAGATCCGATCTTCCTATTCTGGGTGATAGGGAAAATCTCGTCTTTTCTGGGATGCCAGGAGTGAGGACCTGCTGATAAAGACTCAGACTGACTCTCTCTCTCCACCTGTTTATTTTTGGTTCATTTGATTTATTTTTCTTAATTGGTCTGTATTATCTCACATTTCTTTTAACAAATTGGTGTCTCCTATCTAATATGATCAGTGTGATCACTAAGATGAAGAAAGGTTGAAGGAACTGGTCTTGTTTAGCTTGGAGAAGAGAAGACTCCGAGGAGACCACATTGTGGCCTTCCAGTACTTGAAGGAAGCATGTATACAGGAGGGGAAATGACTGTTTACATAGGTTGATAGTGATAGGACAAGGGGGAATGGTTTTAAACTAAGACAGGTGAGATTTAGTTTGGATATTAGGAGGAAGTTTTTCACGCAGAGGGTGGTGATGAACTGCAACAGGTTGCCCAGAGAGGTTGTGGATGTCCCGTCCCTGGAGGCATTCAAAGCAGGGCTGGATGTGTCTCTGGGCAGCCTGTTGTAGTGGTTGGCAACCCTGCACTCAGCAGGGGGGTTGAAACTAGATGACCTTTGAGGTCCTTTTCAACTCAAGCCATTCTATGATTCTATGATATGATTCTATGATCTCAATTGGTTTTTGTCCTCTTCATTCCCCCTCTACTCCTGAGGGGAGGGAGGAGTGTTGCATGATCAACTCTTCAAACCATGACATCTACGAAGTGCAGCTCCATAGTGCACTGCACTCCAGCACACAACAGTCTGTCGCATGATGCCAAGATATGGAATACGGATAAAACCAGGACAGTTTGGGAAATAAGTGGATTTCCCATTTGGGTTTTCTTCCATGTGGAGAGCTCAGAACTCATTCCAATCTCTGCTCACCTGGGAATTAAAGTGATGTCTTCTTGGAGACTAGTAGGGAGGGTCCCTTGTGATTCAGTCTTGGAGGGTAAAGGAGTCCAGGAAGGCTGGTCACTCCTCAAGAAGGAAGTCTTAAAGGCTCGGGAACATGCTGTCCCTCTGAGCTGCAAGATGAACCAGCGGGGAAGAAGACCAGCGTGGATGAACAGGGAGCCTTTCTTGGGGCTCCAGGAGAAAGAGAGTCTACCTCCTATGGAAGAAGGGACAGGCAAATCAGGGAGAGTACAAAGGGTTTGTTAGGATGTGCAGAGAGAAAATTAGAAAGGCAAAAGCCCAGCTTGAACGCAACTTGGCCGCTGGGGTAAAAGAGAATAAGAAACTCTTTTACAAATATATTAACAGTAAGAGGAGGACCAAGGAGAATCTCCATTCTTTACTGGATGTGGCTGGGAACATGACCACTGAGGATAAGGAGAAGGCTGAGGTTCTCAATGCCTTCTTTACATCTGTCTTTAAATTCAGACCAGTTATCCTCAGGGTACTCTACCCCCTGACCTGGAAGTCTGGGATGGGGAGCATCTGGTCAACTGGAGAGGTCCCAGAAAACTGGAGACTTGCCAGCGTGACTCCCATCTACAAGAAGGGTCGTAAGGAGGATCCGGGGAACTACAGGCCTGTCAGCCTGACCTCAGTGCCAGGGAAGGTTATGGAGCAGATTGTCCTGAGGGAGATCATGCGGCATTTGCAGGACAACTGGGGGATTGGGACTAGCCAGCATGGGTTCATGAAGGGCAGGTCCTGCTTGACCAACCTGATCTCCTTCTATGATTGAGTGACCTGCCTGGTGGATGAGGGAAAGGCTGTTGACGTGGTCTACCTAGCCTTCAGCAAAGCCTTTGACACTGTCTCCCACAGTATTCGCCTGGAAAAGCTGGCAGCTTGTGGCTTGGACAGGTACACTCTTTCCTGGGTAAAGAACTAGCTCGATGGCCAGGCCCAGAGTGGTGGTGAATGGAGTTAAATCCAGCTGGCGACTGGACACAAGTGGTGTTCCCGAGGGGTCAGTACTGGGGTCAGCCCTCTTCAATATCTTTATTGCTGACCTGGATGAGGGCACTGAGAGCACCCTCAGTAGGTCTGTAGATGACACCAAGCTGGCCAGAAGTGTCGATCTGCCTGGGGGTAGCAAGGCCCTACAGAGGAATCTGGACAGACTGAATCTCTGAGCTGAAGCCAACAGAATGAGGTTCAACAAGACCAAGTGCCGGGTCCTGCACTTTGGCCACAGGAACCCCAGGCAATGCTACAGGCTTGGGGCAGAGTTGCTGGAAGGTTGTGTGGAGGAAATGGACCTGGGGGTATTGTTCGATGCCTGGCTGAACATGAGCCAGCAGTGTGCCCAGGTGGCCAAGAAGCCAATGGCATCCTGGCTTGTATCAGAAATAGTGTTGTCAGTAGGAGCAAGGAAGTCATTGTCCCTCTGTACTCAGCACTGGTGAAGCCACACCTTGAGTACTGTGTTCAGTTCTGGGCCCCTCACTGCAGGAAAGACATTGAGGCCCTGGAGCATGTCCAGAGAAGGGCAGCTCAGCTGGCGAGAGGACTGGGGCACATGTCTTATGAGGAGCAGCGGAGGGAGCTGGGATTGTTTAGTCTGGAGAAGAGGAGGCTCAGGGGAGACCTTATTGATCTCCACAGCTACCTGAAGGGAGGTTGTAGTGAGCTGGGGCTCAGCCTCTTCTCTCATGTAACTAGTGATAGGACTAGAGGGAATGGCCTCAAGTTGCACCAGGGGAGATTGAGGTTGGGTATTAGGAAAAATACTTCTGCAAAAGAATGGTCCGGCTTTGGAATGGGCTGCCCAGGGAGGTGGTGGAGTCACCAGCCCTGTAAGATGTTCAAGGAACATTTAGATGTTGCATTGAGGGACATGGTTTTTGTGAGAACTATTGGTGGTAGGTGGATGGTTGGACTGGATGATCTTGAAGGTCTTTTCCTACCTTGGTGATTCTATGATTGTTAGAATCACCTTAGAGCTATTTACTTTTCCCCAGGCAGCCTAGAAAAAGTAGGATATGGAAATGGGATGCAGATGGATTTACATCAGGGCATTGAGTCCTTCTCTGATGTCTCTGTAGCAGAGTGTTTCCTCTCTGTCTAAATGTGGTTGAGTGATTGCCTGGGCACATGTTTCTACTTAAGCGATTTTTCTAGATTTAGAGATCCTTATTGTTCTCACATTTTATCTCATTTTCTGTTTGGAAAACAATTCCACAATGAGAAGTCTATTTAAAATCACACTGGAAGTACATCCTGAGTATGTGATCTTTCTTAAGTGATAAATGTTGGGAGAAACAGTAGAAAGGAGCATCTGACACTACAGCCAAGTTAGACATGTGCTCTGAGCCACGAATATGTATGTATTTACATGAACATTAAACTGTTTCTCCATATCTCCCAAATACCTCTTAGTATTTGAAAAGTAGTGCTAAAGTTAAAAACAATGACAAAAAAACTAACAACCTGGTTTCCTCATTTGAAACTGAGAAGTAATTATGCATTTGCTTTAATGAAAGCAACTTGTTTCAGAATGTAGTTTCAGTTTCAGTCTGTTAACAGTTGTGTAGCATAGGTTTTTATATATATATATATTTTTTTAGAAGAGTCATTCTGCTTTCTCATAGATGCAGCTGAGAGAGAGACTGAGTGAAAAGGCCGATACACTGTTTTCTTTATGAGCAATAGTTAGTGTATTTGGTTGTGCAGAATGAAACACTGAAGCAGTAAAGCAACTTGAACATAAGGAATCCTTATGGAGGACTTCAACTTGTTAACTGGGAACATGACACAGCTGATACAAAGAGATCCAGGAGACTGCTGAAACACTTTAGTGACATCTTCCTGGTACAGGTACCAATGGAGCTGATGAGGAATTATGCCCTCAGATCTTTTGCTTGTGAATAGAGAAAGTGTCCTGGGTGAAGTGACACTTAGTAGCTGTCTTAGCCATAGCAACAGTGAAATGCTCAAACTTAAAATCTTTGGTGATAGGAGGAAAACTGCCACCAAAACTTCAGTTCTGGATGTTTGCGGAACAGAGCTTAGGCTGCTCAGGGTAGTAGTTGGTAAGATCCCCTGGGGAGCTGATTTGAAGTCACTGGAGTCCATCAGTGCTGGTCACTTTTTAAGTACCACATCCCGAAAGCACAAGAGCAGCAACGCCAAATTTGCTGAACATGGATCTTCTAGAGCTTAAGTGGAAAAAGAAAGTGTATGGCTGCTGGAAGCAAGGATATGCAAAATGGAGAGACTACAGGGATGCTGTTTACTTTTGTAGGGAAAAAATTAGCGCGGCCAAAGCTTGGTTAGAGTTGAAGTTTGCTAATACTGGAGGGCGCAATAAAAAATATTGTGTGTTTGTTTTTTTGTTGTCTTTTTTTTCTTTGTTTGTTTGATTTTTAATCATGTTAACAACAAAAGGAGGACCAGAGAGAACCTTTGTTCATTATTTAATGAGAATGGTCATCTTACAAACAGGGCCACAGACAAAGCAGGAAATTTTAATGCCGCCTTTGCCTGGGTTCTGGCACCCCAGGTGCTCTGAATTGTAAGACTGTGACCACAGTAACAATCAATTCATAGAATTATAGAATCACCAAGGTTGGAAGAAACCTCCAAGATCATTCAGTCCTACTGTCCACCTATCAGAAATATTTCCCAACTAAAAACTGTGTCCCTTAGTACAACATTTAAATGTTTCTTGAACACCTCCAGGGATGGTGGCTCAACCACCTACTTGGGCAGCCCTTTCCAGCACCTAACCACTCTTATGGAGAAGAAATTTTTCCTAACATCCAACCTGAATCACCCCTGGTGCAACTTGATTCCCAGCCAGCCCCAGACCTGTGCTCCGCCTGGATGCATATAGGTCCATGGAGCCTGATGGGGTTCGTCCCAGGGTACTCATCTGTTTGATGTCATTGTGAGGCCTCTCTCAATTATTTTTTAATGGTCTTAGGAACTTGGAGAGGTTCCAGTTGACTGGAAGCTGGCAAACATTGTCCCGGTTTTCAAGAAAAGCAAGAAAGAAGACCCCTGGTAATTATAGACCTGCTCCATGCTCTTTATCACCTTTGTGGCTCTCTGCTGGACTCCTTCTAGGAGATCCCTGTCTCTTTTGAACTGGGGAGCCCAGAACGGGACACTTTTCATCTGGTGGTTGTTATTCTCTCTCAAATTCAGAGCTTGGTGAAGGCTGATGCAGTGGTAGTGCCTGAGTTTGGTCAGCCTGAGCAATGTGTTCCTTTTCAGACCATATGATAGTGAACCTGTCTTCCATTCATTGCAAAGAGAAGTTCTACCATGATACATATACAAGCACTCAGTATTCTATCCTGATTGACTCCAGCTGTATGGGTCTGAGTTTCAGGTAGAATTTGGCAGACTTTTACCAATTGCAGCCTCACCCCTTCTGCTTGTTTTGGCACATGCTGGAAGCTCTTCAGAGACCAATGTGGCAGAGCCAGCCATACAAGCAGGTGCTGTTAGGAGCTGACAGAAAGCTGCTGCTGGATGGTGAGCTATGTGAGGAGCTTCATTCTTTGTGCTGGTTCAGTAAGCTCCTTTTCTGAGGTCCTGCTCTGGCAGGTATTTGATATGGACAAGTCCCCTTGGAGCTCAACTACTTCCATGTCTTTAGAAACAAAATAGAAAGGATATAAAGGTGCTGGGTGGTTTCTGTGTCTTTCTCAGTGGTATTCAAACCACTGTCTAAGAAGAGAAGTGTGGCAACCAGGCACAGACTCAGATGCGAACGATCCAAATCATTTATTACAAGTTCTCACAACACTTATATACATTCACAAGTTTCTATTCTCAGCTCTCCCATCCACCTTTACAACTTTCCCATCCACAGTTACATGTCAACAAGGTATTCCACAAACACTTCTTAACTGTGCATACAGGCACTTGTTGAATCAGAGCCATGAGACATTCCTTTTGTTTTTCTCCTTTTCTGGAGATGTCCTTGGTTCACAGCCTTGCTTGTCATGCTGCCTATCCTGCTCTGCAGCTTCTGCTCTGAATAGTCTTTCTTGTATTCCCACAGAGAAGTGTTATTCGTTAGTTCCTTGGGCTGGTTCCCCTTTGTGGTTCTCAGAAGTCAAATGTTAGCTGAGACATTTTCCCTAAGTGTTTCTTTAAAAGTCTCCTGGCAAGCCTGCAAAATAAAAGTGCTTAGTTGTGTGAAAAGAGCTCAAGCACTCAGCAATTTCAGAGAACCTGGCAAGAATTTTTAATGTGAATGCAAGTGTCTGAGTGACAAATTAGTAATAAAAATGCCTCTAATTAGACTGTAGTAGAATCTTGATAATTAAAGATACTTGAGTGAGACTAAATATATTCAGATGACAAGGAGTTCAGATAATGGGAATGAGCTGAACAGAGCAGCAAACTGGCAGCTTGTTACAAATGAGGCTGATGGTGATAGTGGGTGTTAGGAATAAACAAGTTGAACACAGTGCAAAAGTAGTAATGAAATGTCAGCTGGATAAAAAAAATTATGTAATAGGAAAACATTTGAGTGAAGGAGGACAGAGACAGTACTACAACTTCTCTCTGTATTTTTATTTAGGTAAACAAGCATGGGAAGACTGGCTTAAACTGTGATGACCAGCCAACTGCACAAGTTCTTGTCATGGGATGCCAATAAGATCTCTGAGTCTGCAACAGGGTCAATTGCATTTTTAAGAATGTTAGGGCTAGCCTATTTCCTTAGCTAATAGGTTAGTTCTGTGCAGATCAGTGATGGAAATGAGTTCTTGAGTTGAGCACTTTGTGTTTATAATACTTGACTCTGACCATGCCATCAGCCAAAGAAGTCTCCTCTGTGAGTCTTCCTCAGCTAAAATGATCTTATTTGCTTGTTGAAGACTGGATTTTGAGTCTGCCATTGGCAGCTACAGCTGGAAATTTAATCTCTAATCAAGTCTTGATTCTCATGGTGTTGGCAAAGCTGTGTGCAGGGTCCTGCACTTTGGCCACTCTGCCCCAGGCAGTGCTACAGGCTTGGGGCAGAGTGGCTGGAAGACTGTGTAGAGGAAATAGACCTGGGGGTATTGGCCAATGCTTAGTTGAATGTAAGCCAGCAGTGTGCCCAGGTGGCCAAGAAGGCCAATGGCATCCTGGCTTGTATCAGAAATAGTGTTGCCAGCAGGAGCAGGGAAGCGATCATCCCTCTGTACTCAGCCCTGGCGAGGCCACACCTTGAGTACTGTGTTCAATTTTGGGCCCCTCATTGCGAGAAAGTTATTAAGGCCCTGGAGCATGCTCAGAGAAGGGCAGTGAAGCTGGTGAAGAGTCTAGAGCACATGTCTTATGAGGATCAGTGGAGGGAGCTGGGATTGTTTAGTCAGGAGAAGAGAAGGCTTGGGAGAGACCTTACTGATCTCTACAACTACCTGAAAGGAGGTTGTGGTGAGGTGGGGGTCGGCCTCTTTTCCCATGTAACTAGTGATAGGACTAGAGGGAATGCCTTCAAGTTGCACCAGGGGAGATTTAGGTTGGACGACAGGAAAAACTTCATAAGAGTCGTCAGGCACTGGAACGGGCTGCCCAGGTTGAATCACCAACCCTGGAGGTGTTCAAGAAACATTCAGATGTTGTACTGAGGGAGATGATTTACTAGGAAATATTGATGATAGGTGGGCTGTTGGACTGGATGATGTTGGGTTTTTTTTCCAACCTTGGTGATTCTACGATTCTGTGTAAACATACCATAAACCATTAAGTGTGCAGCAGTAAGGCTGTAGCTTCTGAAGAAACTTGGCTTGCTTAGGAAGACTGGGAAGAGAATAATCCTTTTCATGTTCTCATTTTGTCCCAACAGAGTGGTGTAAGGTGGGCAGCAGTGACATTGCACTTTTAATAGCAGCTGATGCTGTGAGTGAAAGAGTTTTTTAAAAAGTGGTATTTGCACCTTAATACTTGAAACATACTGAACCATTAGAAAAAATTCTCTGCTTACAGTAATGCCTCTTCTTTGATTTATGGTGGCCTGCGACATCATAGGTGGATGTTGGTGGTATGGCAGTAGAGGATGAACCTTCCTGACAGTATTCCATTACATTTTGTTGCTAAGTGACAGATGGCTGCAGAGGGTGGTCTGACAAAATGGCGTCTGTCATGGAAGTGTGTATGAAGCAAAGGTGTGGAATTGAATTCCTCCATGTGAAAAAAATGGCACCCACTAACATTCATTGGCGCTTGCTGCACATTTGTGGAGACCAAACAGTGGATGTGAGCATGGTGAGGCAGTGGGTGGTGCATTTCAACAGTGGTGACAGCTTCAGTGGGTCACTTCTGCTACTGCAGATTTTTACAAGCACAGCAGTGTTTTGTTTATCGCTGGTGGAAGTGCATATTTAATGGTGGGTACCTGTTATGGTTTTGTGATTTTTTGTTGTCGGTATTCCACATCATTACATCATGCAAGGTATGGGCAGATAAAGAGTTAATTCCCTGGTTACTGCAAACTGCCTTTTTTGGTATGGCCCTCTGAGGGGGAGGGGAAGAGGTGCACTCCCCAGGGGTCTTTGCGTGGGAGGGGGTGGTGAAGCCACCTGGGAGACGAGGGGTCTGTTCCTTCCCTCCCGGCGGAGAAAGCACGTGGTCCTCCTGCAGTTTACTGTGTAAGATTTTCAGCCTGTAAACTCTCTGTTATAATTCCACTAGCCTCATTTTTGATATATTTAGTAGAATTAGTTGTTCCTCCTCAGATTGGTGCCGCTGTTTTTTGTGTTAGATCCACCTACGAGTCCCCTGCCTTTCCCCTCTTCCCTTCGCTTCCCCAGGGTGCGGGTCCGTGGCTTCCCTGCTGTTTTAGCTGCCGGACTGCCCGGGGCCGGCCCCTACCGGCCGACAATTTTTTTTTTTCTTTCCCCTTCCTCTTTGCTCATTTTTTTTCCTTTCGGGCCTGTCCCCCTTGTCACAGACACAGACCCTTAGATAATACCGTGACAGTACCATATTGAAAAATAGTGTTTTCTAGCTGAGACTTTGCTCTATCAAATAGCGTTATTGTACTTTTTGTTGCAGTTGTAGTTTCCGTGGAAAAAAATACAAGCATTATTTTTGGAACAACATATGTGTTTTTGAGCTGTTTTTAATACTCACTGTCATAAGAGGAAAGAACTAGTTTGGACTGTGACCTTTCTCCACAAAGAACAAAGCGAGCTGCTGCAGCATTGAAAATTTTCAGTCCATATGATCTCAGTTTATGAATGGCACGAGAAAATACTAACATCAGGAAATAGAAGCATCCATAGGAATACTATGCAATGCAAGCTACAACAGCAACCAAAAAATGTAAGCCTTTCTCTTCTAGAAGTAGTGCATCAGTTTTTCAGGCAGACACTAAATGAGTAAGTGAGACCTACCTGGTGATGTAAGAGAATAATACTGAATGAATGATAAAACGACTAATCAAATCAATTCAAGGCTACTAATTTGCATCAACTACTACATTGGACTGGCAACACAAGGCTGAGTTATTTCTAGCTCAGTGGCCTATGACACCTCGGACCATCAAGGAAGAAATGCAAGATATAAATGGGCTTAAGATCAAGGGGTGGACTTAACCACAGATGCAATTGTGCAAGTTATTTATGAATGTGAAACACGTGCCACAATTAAACAAGCCAAGAGAATGAATCCTCTCTGGCATAAAGGGTGATGGCAGACATATAAATATGTAGAGGCTTGGCAGGCTGGTTATATCACTTTGTCACAAACTTGCAATGGCAAATGTTATGTGTTTATCATGGTGGAAGCAACCACCAGATGGCTTGAAACATATCCTGTGCCCCATGCCACTGCCCATAGTACCATACTAGGCCTTGAAAAATAGGTCATATGACAACATAGTACTCCAGACATAGTTAGTCAGATAATGGAACTCCTTTTAAAAATATCCTCATAAACACTTGGGCCAAAGACCATGGCATTGAATGGGTATAACATATCCCCTATCATGCACCAGCTTCTGGGAAAATGTAGTGATACAATGGACTGCTGAAAACCATGCTGAAAGCAATGGGTGGTGGAACATTCAAGCATTGGGATAAACATCTATCAGAAGCGACTTGGTTAGTCAATACTCGAGGACCTGCCAATTGAGATGGCCCCACCCAAGCCAGCCTTGCACATTCTGTAGAAGGAGATAAGGTCCCCATAGTACATGTAAAGAACATTCTGGAGAAAACTGTGAGTTATCCTGGTTTTGGGCAAGGGTAAACCTATTCATGGGATTGCTTTTGCTCAGGGACCCTGGATTTACTTGGTGGATAATGCAAGAAAATGGAAACATTCATTGTTTACCTCTGGGGAACTTCATGCTGGAAGAAGTCAGTAGTTATATGTATATATGTATGGAATGCTAATTATTGTTGTTGTGAGTTGTACGTCTATAGTAATCCTGTCCCTGTACTCGGCACTGGTGAGGCCCCACCTCGAGTACTGTGTTTAGTTTTGGGTGCCTCAGTACAGAGACGACATTAAGGGGCTGGAGCAGGTCCAAAGAAGGGCAACAAGGCTTGTGAAGGGCTTGGAGAATATGCCCTACGAGGAGCGAATAAAGGAACTGGGGCTGTTTAGTCTGGGGAAGAGGAGGCTGAGGGGAGACCTTATTGCTCTCTTCAAATACCTGAAAGGTGTTTGCAGTGAGAGCGGGCTTGGTCTCTTCTCAGTGGTGACAGGTGACAGGACAAGGGGAAATGGCCTCAAGTTGTGCCAGGAGAGGTTTAGGTTAGATATCTGGAAAAACTTCTTTACAGAAAGGGTTGTTAGGCACTGGAATAGGCTCCCCAGGGAGGTGGTTGAGTCACCATCCATGAATGTGTTTAAAAATCGTTTGTATGTGGTGCTCAGGGGCATGATTTAGCAGTGGGCTGTTTGAGTAGTATGGTTAGGTTGAGGTTGGACTTGATGATCTTGAGGGTCTTTTCCAACCTGAGCAATTCTATGACTGATTCTATGATTGATTCTATATTTGTGTTGTACAATTTAAACATGATGTAATGATATGGAATAAGGGGTGGATACTGTCCTGGTTTTATCAGTATTCCATATCATGACATATCATGCAGCAGGCTATCTGGAGCTTGTGCACAGTGTATGTCCTGGGCGCTGTGCTTTCATCAGACTGAGCTATTTTCATGTGAGTTCCAGCTCTGGGAGATGTGATTTCCAATTACAGGGGATGAGGAAGAGCTCTTGTCCTTCTGGGAGGCCAGTCATGAGGGCCTGCTGATAAGGACACAGGCCCTCCCTCTCTCCTCCCCTTCTTTTTTGGTTCGCTTGATATATTATTCTTAATTATTCTGTATTATTTCACATTCCTTTTAATAAATTAATTCTCCTATCTCAATTGTTTTTTTCCCTCTTCCTTCCCTCCCTTCTTTTTTTAAGAAAAATTTGTTCAGAAATGTTCAGGGGTGTGTGAAATATGGGGAGAGTGAGCAAGAAAAGGTCTTTGTCCTCCTTGTCCACAAACAGTAATATTCTAGGAATTTCTGTTGCTATGAGAATTGAGAATTCTGGGAAGACTTTTCAGAGCATACTCAGAACTACTACTACTAGTACTCAGGGAGTAGTGTGTCTTCTATATGCAGGGTAACTAATGCTTCCAGTGCTCTCCATGAAGAGTTAATTCCAATATAACTTTGGAGTTCTGTCATAGTGAAGACAACTAGCAATTTCTTACTTGAAGCTGTCAATAGGATTGAAATCTGGGAACATACAGAAATAATTGCCTTTCTGTCTATCTAATTCGAAGAACACAAACTAGCTAGAGGTACAGTCATGGTTTTGTGATTTTCGGTTATTGGTATTCCACATCATAACATCATGTAGTGGAAGCACCTGGTTCTCAGAAGAGAAGGACTACTACAGTCCCCACGGTACTTTGCTCCTCTGTTACCATTTTCCAGCCGGAGGGAAAAGATAAAAGCTTGCGGTATAAAAACTTGCAGATCACAAGACCTCATCCTTTTTCCGCCGTCTCTCGTCTTGGCAGCACCTCGCTCTCCAGCCGTCTTATCGTCGGTAGTAGAGTAAGGCCTACCTTGATTTTGGGACATTCTCTCTCTCTGTATTGGATTTATTAGCTTAAATTGTAATTATATTGTACTATAGTGTGTTGTTTTGCATTCCGATATCTTATTTAATAAATTAGTTGGTTTCTCCTCAGATTGTTGCCGCTGTTCTTTGCTCTCAGGGCCATCTCCTTACCCTTTTCCCCTTTTCCCTTTTCCCGGGGCGTGGGCCCTTGGGTCCCCCGTCCCCTTCGTCACGGAACCGGGCCAAACGCCCGTAAACCGTTGACAAGGTACCCAGATCTTGAATTTGAATTTGTAGTTCATCTTGTGGGTAGAATAGCTTCCAGCAGGTAAAGACTGGGTGGAAAGCAGAAATCTTTATAGTCTGCTTTTGAAGAAGGTGTCACTGAATGTGTAGCATCTCTGGTATTTCTAAGACCCAAGAGGATGTGTGATACTGAGGGAACCCAAAACTTGGTTTCTTCTTTAATGTCTTTTGAGAAACTACTGTAACAGATGTATGAAATTATCAGAGAAGAAGGTGGAGTAAAGGATAGAAAACAAATGTGTTGAAATTAGAAAAAGTAATGGAAACTGCTGTTCAAGCCAGCATCTGTCTGCAAGGTAACTCCAGTGAAAAAACAGCCTGTCTTTGAGGATTTGGATGTTTTCGCATAGTACCAAGGACAAAAGCAGAACGATCTTGTTCCTGCTCTTACACACAACACCTCACTCACTCCTCAGGTTTTCTATCAATGTTTTCTATCCTCAGGGACAAAAAAAAACTACCACCACCACCACCACCAACAACAACAACAACAAAAACCCAGCCAAACATGGAAGAAAAACAGTTCTGGAAAAGCTTGCATCTTAGAGACTGCCTGTCCCTGGATGCAAAGAACATATTTAATGATAGGACTGGGAGGTTGTCTGCAGACAACAAACTAGGACTGAGATTAAAACAAAACAGAAGGCTGGGGGAATTCAATGTGTTTGAAGCAGGAGGAAGCAGGCTGCAAAACTGCATTTATTTTGTTTTGCATCCATAGATCTTCCTCCATGGGATTCCATGAGAGCTAAAAATGTAGTGTTGGCATTTGATTGGGTCTGTTCATAATTAGTATGTGTTAGTATCGCTAATTAACAAGAAAAGATGAATTTTAAATTGATGTCTGTGAGTGCCTCCCAGTAGCTGAGGGGAGTAATAGAATCCCAGAATATCCTGATCTGGAAGGGGCTCACAGGGATTGAGTCCAACACCTGCCTCCAGTCAGGACTGCAGACAATTCAGTCTGTATTCTGGAGAGTGTTGTCCAAGCCCTTCTTGAACTCTGGCAGGAACCTTTTCCTAATGCCAGAACGGACCGTCCCCTGACAGAGCTCTATGCCATTCTCTTGAGTTGTGTCGCTGGCATCAGAGAGATCAGTGCTAGCCCTTCTGCTCTCCCCTCAAGAGGAAGCTGTAGGCCACCATGAAGCCTCTCTACCCTTGAAGGAGTCAACAGCTCCTCCCCGCTTAGCATTTTCTGCAAGCGCACTTAATATACCTTCAAGTCCTTTATCAAAGCCATTGATGAGATCATTAAAGGGATCTGGCCCTAAAATAGAGCCCCGAAGAACTTCATCAGTGACTCTGGCCACCAGGTTGATGTAAGCCCATTTACTGTAACCCTTTGAGTCCAACCCATAAGCCAATTGTTCACCCACTGTATTATGTTTTCACCTAACTGTATTCTGGACATTTTTTCCCCAAAGGATATGGTGAGAAAGTTTTGCTGAAATCCCAAAAGATTACATGCACTGGCTTCCCTTGGTCAACTGGGTGGGTGACCTTGTCATAAAAGGAGATCAAGATTGTTAAACAGGACTTGACCCTCCTGACCAATGACTGCATTGTCCTTCAGGTGTTTTATAGTAACTCCTAGAATAATCTCCATAATTTTGCCAGGCACTGAAGTGAGACTGACAGGCCTGTAATTACCAGGGTCTTCTTTCTTGCCCTTGGTGAAAACTGGGACAATGTTTGCCAGCTATCAGTTGACTGGAATCTCTCCAGATTCCCAAAACCATTGAAAAATAATTGAGAGGTCTCGTGATGACATCAGCAAGCTCTTTGAGTACCTTGGGACAAATCCCATTGGGTCCCATAGGCTTGTATGTATCCAGCCTGAGCAGCAAATCCCACAGCAGTTTGTGGTTGGCTGGGGTTTTGTTATAGTTACCACAACAACGGTCCTCCAGCTCCAGGTAGACAGCAGCCACAGCTTTTCCCTCATCTACTAAGCAGGTGATCTTGTAATAGGAGATCAGATTATTCAGGCATTTTATAAACCCCTGCTGGCTGCTTCTGGTCAGTCAGTTGTCCTGTATGTGCTGTGTGATGGCACTCAGGATGATCCTCTCCATGACCTTCCCTGGGACTGAGGTCAGAGTGACAGTTGCGTAATTCCCTGGATCCTCCTTCCTGCCCTTTGTGTAGACTGGAGTCACATTTGCTCGCCTGCAGTCAACTGGGACATGCCCAGTTAGCCAGGACTTCTGGTAAATCACTGAAAGTGGCTTGACGAGCATTTCTGCCATCTCCTTCATTACACTTGGATGAATCCCATCTGACCCTGTGGATTTATGAATATTCAAATCCTACTGTAGGTCACTTAGGTTTTCCCATAAGACTAGAGGAGCTTCATCTCCCTCTGTCTCCGTCTAGTTCAGGGGTCTGTATACCTTGGAAACTGTTGGCCTTACTAGTAAAGACTGAGGTTAAAAAGGCGTTAAGTACCTCAGCCCTATCCTCCTCTTTGAGTTTCCCTTTGCATCCAATAAAGGATGGAGACTCTCCTCAGTCCTCCTTTGCTGTTGATGTATTTCTAAAAGCATTTCTATTTTACCATGCTAGCCAAATGGAGTTCCAGCTGGGCTTTGTATCTTTAGATTTTCTCACTGCACTGCTTGGTATTATCATAGCAGCTGTGAAATGGCGGATCACCTCTGTGGTGCCGATCTTTCCAAGCATGGCATCCAGGCTGTCGCTGAAAAGCATAGATAATTGTGGTGACTTTGTTGAAAAATAGTATTTTGTAGCTGTGTTGTTTTTTTTTTTTCTATCAAATAATGCTATTTTTCTCTTTATATCTGTTGTAGTTTCTACAGAAATAAGTAGGAGGCATTACTTTTGGAGCATTTTTTAATATAATATGATTGATTTGTAATAAGTCATGTATGCCTATTTTTTACTGGTGAGGTAAGGGATGTTTTTTGAGGTGTTGTACTTTCCTTTTAATCCCAATGAGAAGTTAAGATACTCATTGCTGAGGCAGCATGTAATACTTTCCTTCCTCCATGAGCACTTCATCATGCTGTGAAACTAGTTTCCCATGTCCAAAGTTCTGTTTTCTCTTAGAGACAGCTTGAAGTTGTTCGTTTTGTGTTGTGTTGTTTTTGTTTTTTCCCTTATTCCATTACTGAAGGAATGTAATAACAACACCTCAGAGCTATCTATAACTGGATCATAAGGCATATCCAATGCTGTCTGAAACCTTTATGTGAAGCACTTCTATCCCTTCTGTATCACGCTTTCTTTTCACACGTTAGTGTCCATTACTGCAGCGTGTCATGAAACGTGGGAGCACGCAGCTGTGTGTCAAGAGTCTGTCAGACCATATAACAGCATGTAAGGGATTGGTGCGTAAAAAACCTCTGTAATTTCTCCTAAGTAAAGCATTCACCAGTTACACCTTACATCGGAGTGGGTGGGAGTTAGAAAAGTGATCTTTCCTTTTTGTCTTCTTTCAATTCCTCCATTTCCAGAAAGGAAAAACACGAAAACAGAGTTCCTGGGTCAGTTTGAGGTCAGTTTCACTCTCATGTGTCTTGCATGAGATGGGAAGGAAAGTGTCGCAGAACAGCTTGAACCTGATTTGTTTTGCGATCAGGGATACTGAGAAAGAGGATAAATAAAATGTTGCAAATATCTGTCATCCAGATGGTGGGATGTTAATATTGCACAATTTCTACTCCTGATTGTCTTGGATAGATAAAATAGTACTGAACCTTTATTCATTCTCCTGACAAGTCAGAACACAAATTCTCCATGCAGAGGGCTAAGAGATACATTATCCTTGCGTATCTGAGAAAGTTATGGGATGAGGAGACTGAATGTAAGTGATCCCTTCGTGGCTCTACCACTCATTTTGAAGACAGGACTAAGCAGGTGTGCAGCTTGTTTTCAGGATGACCTAGGAATTTGGTTTAAGAAGCCACCGCTCCTTTCTTCTGCAGCAGGGAGTAGCATGGCTGTACATCATTGGTATGATGTTGCTTAAGCACAGGGGCAACACTGCATCTGCCATGGCTTGCAACAGAAACTTGAAGTGTGAAAGAAGGAGCTGAATCTCTTCCTTTTCCTGACACCTGTGGTGGGATATGACAGAATGAAATGCGAACTGGAATCTATTTACCTCTTTTCCCTGCGCATTTATTACATTGTTAATCCTTCATGAGTTTCTGGCCAATAAGGACGTGTCTATGGAATGGCATACGTTAAATTATCTGACATAGATGTCATTTCATGGATATTACTACATAGGAGAGTATGATAAGTAACAGTTTTAGTTTTGGATTACAAGATAGGATAACATTTAAGAACTTTAAATTGGGTGCAGAAGAAAAGGTCATGACTCCTTGAAGTCACACAGGTAACAACACATCTGTGAAAAAGGTAAAAACTATACCTCAGTATTCTATCAATTTAATTCTAATGCTGCAAAAGCAAACTTATCATTCTTTAGCTTCAGATGTTTTTTAAAAGGTATAGTCTGTCTAGTAGAATTTTGAGAGAAGTACTCTCCCTTGAGAGATATACTTCTTTACCACAGGTCATAGAATGGCTTGGTTTGGAAGGGACCTCAAAGATCATCCAATTCCAACCCCCTCCCACGGGAATGGTTGCCAGCCTTGAACACCTCCACACCTCCAGGGATTTGGCATCCACAGCTTCTCTGGGCAACCTTTTCCCACACTTCACCACCCTCTCAGTGAAAAATTTCCCTGACATCTAATTTAAATCTCCCTCTTTTAGTTTAAAACCACCCCCCCTTGTCCTATCACAGCCTGCTATTATCAAGCTCTGTTTGAACTCATCTTGTTAATATAGTATTACATTTCCTTTGATTCTTACCTCAGTGATGGGGCAAGAAAGAGAATTACAACTTTGATTTATATCTTGAATTTTTATTATTTCTTCAGTGTGTGCTGCTCTTATATTATTTTGACAACCCTGCACAGTCTGCAGGGTTTTCTGTTTTATGGAAATTCAGTGGAGACAGTGAACATTAATATCTATGCTTTCACTTCATATTTTTTCTGCAAGGCAAAACTCCCTCTTAAGTTATTTTCCCAATGATAACTGTCATTTATCTTCTATTTCTTGATTCAGGTTTTTGTTTAAGCATCCACATTTCTTAAAATACTTCTGTGTCACATGGATGAATTTTTCTACTCTGTGTAATGGTAGTGTAGCCACATGTTCTGTACCAACAGAGCTATGTTTAGAATGCTTTCTTGAATGACTTCCTTTCCATTAATCTTTCTCTTGGTTGCAGTCTGATGGAGTTACTGATGGAGAGAGCTGGAAGTTCACTATTAACTTCATTATCTTTTATTCAGGTACTCTGGACTACTACGATAAATAGTGATTGCTGTCTCAGTCTGTGAGTTCTGTGTTTGCACTTCCATTGCCTACTGAAAATGTGCCAGGGTGTTTTGTTTGCTTGTTCTAAATAAGTTGCTATGGTCAGTTTGTTAGTCACTGTTCATCCTAGAAGCTAGAATGTGGAGTCACAGTATTGCTCTTAGAGCTGGAAAAGGGCTGCAGTCAAATGAACATTGCTAGATGAGATTCCCTACTTCCTGTACTCCTTGTGCATGTCCCTCAGCATAGAAGGATTTCAACTCTACCATCTTTTCTCCTGGAATCCCCAAAGGATCTTGTCTAAAAGCCTAATTACAATCTGAGTACATAGGTGAATGGCAGTGTGATTCCCTCTCATTCTGTTGTGCTGAGCAATGCCACCTTACTTGTTCATCTCAGCTTGGAGCTGGGTGGAAAGTACGCGAATGTCATGGTTTTATGATTTTCGGTTATTGGTACTCCACATCATAACATCATGTAGTGAATATACCTGGTTCTCAGAAGAGAAGGACTACTACATTTCCCACGGCACTTTGCTCCTCTGTTACCATTTTCCAGCCAGAGGGAAAAGATAAAAGCTTGCAGTATAAAAACTTGCAGATCACGAGACCCGTCCCTTTTTTCCGCCGTCTCTCGTCTTGGCAGCACCTCGCTCTCCAGCCGTCTTATTGTCGGTAGTAGAGTAAGGCCTACCTTGATTTTGGGACATTCTCTCTCTCTGTATTGGATTTATCAGCTTAAATTGTAATTATATTGTATTATAGTGTGTTGTTTTGCATTCCGATATCTTATTTAGTAAATTAGTTGGTTTCTCCTCAGATTGTTGCCGCTGTTCTTTGCTCTCAGGGCCATCTCCCTACCCTTTTCCCCTTTCCCTTTTTCCCGGGACGTGGGCCCGTGGGTCCCCCGTCCCCTTTGTCACGGAATCGGGCCTAACGCCCGTAAACCGTTGACAGCATACTAATTCTATAACTGGTAAGAAAGTATTTATCTTTCTTTGTGGGAAAAAACAAACAAACAACACAGGTATTATTTTTTTACTTTTGTTCACAGTCCTAAATACTACTCAAAGCCAGCTTTCACATTTTCATCCAAGTCATGCCACTTTGCCTTCCCACATCAGTAGGAAGAATTGGCTTTCTTGACTCATGCTGAGATTCGTGCTTTCGCTTCCAAGGAGCCTGATCTTTCTGCACTAGAGTGCTTCAGGCTGACCCACGACTTAAAGAGGTGGAGAATCATGTGTTATTGTATATTCTCATGCAGTTTTCACGGTTGGCTGAAAATTCACATAAAAGATAACTAGAAGTAAACTTGCTGAATTGTACTCTATGTTGTACATGTTGTAAGAGCAGTCATCATTCAAATCTGGTTTGATGTTGTATGTCTCTGATTTTCAATGTTACCACAGCTATAAAAAAAATAATGAATCAGAGCGTGCCATGAAATGGACTCATAGGAGGTTTTATAAATAGAAGCCTGATGCTAAGTTTCTAAACTCATTTTTATGTACTTAAGGACTAACAATTTGTTAAAGACAGAAAGTATACTGTGGGGCTTGGTTGCTTCTCATACAACTATCCTCTGATGCATTCTTTTAGGTGTAAAATGTTTACATTTGTAAAATGTTTAATCAGAGAGTATCCCTTAGAAACAGTTTTTGTTACCTCTGTACATATTTTTAATATGCAGCTTTGTATGTTCCATGAGCAACCTTTTTGCTTTTTAAGTGTCTTTTACAAATCATGGCACATTGATATACTATCACATCAATAAATTAAGTTACAGTACAAATAAACAAATACAGCTAATTAACCTTCTCCCCAAATTGACTTCGGTTTAATTGAGGAAGTAGACTTAATTCACTTGCTCTGTGCTTGTCTGAACAAACAAAATGAACATGACAGAAAATTGAATGAGGGGGAGGGGAAATAGGGAAATCAAGGAAAAGAATGAAAAAGAAGGGTGAACATAACATCTCCATCACAGAATATTAGCAGTGAAGTATTAACTGCAGGTTACAAGAGCAGAACCAGGGAAGGACTGATCTTGGGATTTGACTTGTGCGTGCCTTGCCTCTGGTACTCAGTAAGAATAACGTGTTGGGTAACACAGACTTCATCTCACTAGGGTTTTTTCAGGGGTTTTACTGATGATGGTCTTTTTTTATAAACAATCCCACTTTACACACTAATTAAGTTTGTGGACAGTGCTAAAGTAGGTGGTACTGTTGACTCCTTTGAGGGTGGAGAAGTCTTCCAGAGAGATCTTGACAAATTGGGGTTGAAGAAGTGCAAGTGCTAGAATCTGTACCTGGGACGGAGCAGCCCTGGCTATACACACAGACTTGGGGATGAGATGCTGGAGAGCAGCCCCACTGAAAGAGAGTTGGCATTTCTGATTGGTGACAAGTTGAATATGGCACCATTAAGTTCCTCTCTTTTTCTGGAACTTCAGAGTGTATGTGAGAATTCTCGTGTTCTGTGCTGGTCCCTGCAGTATGGGAAAGGCATTGCCATGTGGGATGAGGGCCACACAGAAAGAAATAGTGAGAACGTAATGTGTGAAGTATCTGATTTACACAAGTGAAATTTCAAATCCTCTTGGCAATAGGGATGTTCTGAAAATGGACTGACTGTTTCAATAGGACCTGAGGGAATGGCATGGAGCTCCATCAGGGGATATTCTATGATTCCACGATTGTGTGTTACCTTTGTGAAAATTGCATGATCTTTATGTAAGATGGCACTTTTTTGATTTATATTTTGGTGAAGCCACAGAGCCCTGATTTTGGCTGCTCTGTGTGGGATACTGTTCAGACTGACACATTCAAGTAGTTTTTGTGATCATTAAAAGAAGCTCATTGCCTTTACTTTGAAAAAGCATTTGTCTGAAGCATTGTTGAAAGAGCAGAACTTTCATTTGAAAGCTTTTCTTGTTTTATTGCTTTGAAAATAAATACTGCTTTTTTAAAATTCTACAAATATTACCTTGTTACCTTGAATATTAGCACAGTTGATATCAAGTTCTATATACTTTTAGTCAAAATACTTTTGAAATTGCATCTGATATTGAGAAGAGGCTGTGTCGACTGTAGATTCTGTTTTTCTGCTTCTAAAGGAAGTTTACATAAATTACAAAACAGTTATTTTCTCTCTTTAAAAACGCTGGTAGAAATATTTTGCTTTAGTTTCTTATGTATATATAGTTTTAATATTCATACAGTCAATTTTTATGTGCGTATATAAAAAACAGCGTAGATCTTTGTTTGTTTGTTTTATGTTTTCATGACAGTCCCTAGAAATTCTAGTAGATTCAAAATGCTTATCATGCCAAAGAAAGGGATTTGGGAACGAAAGTAGAGAATCCCAGTAGAGACAGCAATGAAAAGCAATATGCTGGTAGATCTACATGGGCTGAAAGAATCATTTTAATCTTTTTCACTTTGAAAGCAATTTGTGAGAGATAAACTTGTTTGGATTATCCTGCTTATTTTGAAAAGGGACTTAACTGAAATTCTACTTGATTTAGTTTTATTAAAGATGAGCATGTATTTTTTATTGTTCAAATACTTGTCTTAAGTTTAATGTCTTAGAAGCTGCAGTGCAAATTATACACTTGAAAGCAACTAGAACTTCTTAAAGCTGTATACTTAAATCTGTAGGAGATAAGCTTGTAGGAAATTAGCTATGCTAATAAGAATAATTTATGTATATAGATGTGCACATAGAGCTTCTCCCAACTTACTTCTCGTTTCTTCCATTTTCTAAGTTCAGCACTCCTTGAGAGAATTTACTCTGAATATTCTGCAGTGCTATCCTTAGGTGGATTTGTGTGTGAATTTCAGATGGGTTTTAAGTTTGCTGATAACTTTTTCCTTCTGTGATGAGATTTCCCTTTATTAGTTAATGCTGACTTTGCTGCATTTGCACTGCATTCTCTGTTGCTGTTTATGAATACCAAAGTAAAAACTACCATAAATATGGAGAGGGTGGAGGAGGAGGTGGAATAAACAATTTATTTTCATGTGTTTGGGATTACCACATAACTCTCTAATGACAGAGGAAAGTGGAGTTTAATGGTCATCGTTATGTTACAGAGGAGAGAGAAGTGCACAAAATAAAATTGCTTACTTTTACTTCTTCTGTGTCTTTATTAGCATCATTGTTTGTTCAGTCTAATGATTAAATGGTGCATTTTTATTTATTCAGATTTGATTATTGGGAGAGAGATTGTAATATGTATTTTCCTTCTGCATTAAGAGTAGTTTGGCACGAGAGATTCAAGGCAAGCTGAATATTTCAAAGGAGAAAGAGAGATGTGGAGACAACCTTGTGAAAACCAGGAGTGCAATGCAGTTTCCACATGGATATTATGAGGCTTGTGATATGTTTGTGTTTGAATGGGGAGGAGGTGGGAATGTATGAGTTTGACTTGTATTTTATCCAGTCACATTCTGCAACTCTGTCCAAATAAGAAACTACATAGTTTAGATTACCAGAGAAGTAGAAATCTGTGGTTGAATCTAGATTCTGTTAGTTTTCCAGATAATGCTATTCTGTTTTGTAGTGAAAATACGCAAAGTAGGTAGTCCCACCATGTAATAAAAAATTGCTCATTCCTCATTGGTTTATCTTATCAGCAATAATAATCACCGAAACACAGAATTGTAGGGGTTGGAAGGGACCTCCAGAGATCATCAAGTCCAACCCCTCTGCCAAATCAGGCTCCCTACAACAGGTTGCAAAGGTAGGTGTCCAGGCGGGTCTTGAATATCTCCAGAGAAGGAGACTCCACAACCTCCCTGGGCAGCCCATTCCAGTGCTCCATCACCCTCACTGTGAAGTTCTTTTGCATACTGGTGCGGAACTTCCTGTGCTCCAGTTTATGGCCATTTCCCCATAGACAACTGAAAAGAGGTTGGCCTAATAAGTGGTATTAAAATAATACTAATGATTTCTGTAAGCTGTTCTGAAGGGAATAGGGGAATACAGTGTGACATACCTGAATCATTGGCAAAATAGACTGTTTTAGAGTGATTTGATACCAATAAATGTGTAGCATGAGGACACCACATCTCTCCGGCCAGCATTCTCTCTTTAAAAACCTGAGATCTTGCTAAGCAGTATTTTATTAATAGATGGAGCTGTGCAGAATATATGGTAGGAAGCTCTGCAACCTACCAAATGCTGCTGTCATACAGGAAGTAGTTCATGCTTTCCCCCCCTACACAGCTAACAGAAGTCAATAGGTCACTGGAGTTTATGCTTAAATGCAGGCATCTGTGTAAATCTCTCCTGCTCTGTGATTCTTATATGCAGGTACACTGAGACCAATTCAGATTTCATTAACACTTTAACACGTACTTAATTTCCCTAGGGCACTAAATTCTTAGTCATGCTACCTCCTTCTAAAGCTTGAGATGCTTAGCATGAAGGACAACTTCCTGCCTGGATGCTTTTCTGTGCAACCTACTCTAGGAAACCTGCTTCAGTGGAGGGGTGTGGACTAGATGGTTTCCAGAGATCCTTTCTAACCCATAAGTGAATCTGTGAGATCCTGTGTGACAAGCTCTTAAGCAGTCACAAGACAACATAGCAAAGAAGTACCCTTCCCCATTCAGGCTCCTGCTGCTGAGATCGGTAACTGAAGTTCTCAAATGTCTACAGTGTCAGAGAGACAGAACTGGAGTAGTTGTACTTGTCTCTATCATGTTCTGACACAGAAAATATCCTCTAGTTTGGTTTATTATATTTGGTTATTGTTTGGTTTAAGTTCAAAATTAAAAGAAAGTTTCTGTAAGAAAATTTAAAGCAGTTATTGTTGGTTTCTAATCACTTTCAATGTTACAACTTGCTTTAGTAGTATTTTGCTTCCACTCCCAACTCTCCTGAACTGTGAGGTACCATGTCATTATAATGTGGTTTAAAGATTAAAATGAAATGTCTCAATCTGTATTTTCTCAAAAAAGCTCCTTCTGAAGTAATGATTACTGGTGCTTCTCAACTTTTAGCTCAGGAAGCTCTTTATGTAGCCTAGTTATGACACCAAATATAGCAGTTCTTTGAGAAAAGCATCTGAGTTGTGTTAGCATTGGCCAAAAGGAGTATATGGTTGCTGGGGAGACTACTGAATATGCACAGAAGGCACAGTTTAAGTACCTGATATCAGTGGAACATACATATATTACATAGGAACCTCAATGAGCAATATACCTTGCCTGGTATTGAAGATGACACTTCAATCTTCGTATCATCAAGAAAATAGCAGTTTTTTGATTCAGATAATATTCTCCCACAAACAGAGCTGATAGGAAAGTTTATATTATGTATATTTTAAGATGATTCTATGAAATCAAAGTAAACATTGAATTGTAAATAACTGTCGCGGTGTAGACTCGCATCAACTGGATACACACCTTTCCTACTCTAGCAGTAGAACACCTTTGAAACTTGACACAACTGAGTCATGGGAAAATAAATGACATTTAACACAGACCTGTTTGTTTCATTATGGATCTCCAGTCAGGTCAGGATGTGGACTGGCTACAGAAGCATAAGCATCTCTCTTATGCTCTTCCTGCTGTTCTAACACTTACCAGAATTTGGTGATAACCAAATCTGATGGTAACCAAATCTGAGTTTGCTTTTAGGGCTGCTTTGCTGCTTGATAGTTTAAAATGTTAACGGTCCTTCAAACAGTCCACGCTATTAGTCAAAAGAGGGGAATAAAAATTATTTTGAAATTACATAACTACTAAAGAGACAATTTTTTTCTTGCCACACAACAGTAAATACAGAAGAAAAAAAAATAAATGGAAATTTAACATGCTTTAATATTCCATATGAGAATTTTTTCAAATATACCCACACATACTGAATATATTGAACATGTTGAGCAATGACCCTTTTTCCTTGCACGAACTATATTCACCATTTTTTTCTACACTGCGGTTGCATTTCCCTATATTACCACAAACATTAAAAAATAATTAAAAAATCATGCCTTTTAAAACTGAAATGTTTCATTTGCACATGGTTTCTGATTTAACTACTAAACATGTTTTCAAAACAGATTTTGCTGAAACTTGTTCATCAAAGAGATGTTGCAAGGTTGCAACAGGTATTCCTGTTATGTATATGAAAGCTCATTACTTAAATCTAAGGAAGGTCAAGTTTTAACAGGCCATACAATTCTGTTATCTTTTTCGAAAAAAGACACAGTCACAATCCAGTGTTCAAATAAAATTGGTGCCTGTTTGAACTGTAGTCACCAACTTGAAGTTATGCTTTGTGTGAAGTGAAAGCTTTTACAGGCTTTCTCTTTGTAGGATTTTCTGTAGAATTTTCTTTCCTCTTGTAAAGCTGCTTCACATCACAGGTACATCAGCTGCCTTTGCATCTTCCCAAAGCCTGACTCAGGCCATGCTTTCAGTTTGGGCCTCACTTTTGCCTGTTAAGATGTAGATGACAGTGAAAAATGCTTGGAAGGCTTGGGCAGTGTCTGCCTTGACCAAGCCTATCCAGAGCCTACTGGTCTGACCCCAGGCTTCTGTATTGGCCATAGCACACCTGACCTGATCTCAGACCTCACACTCAGCCAAAGTCCACACAGCCTGGCCCCATGTCTCTCTCCTGGCCACAGACCACCTGACCTGGCCCCAGGCCTCTCTCCTGGCCATAGGCTGCCAGGCCTGCCACCTCCTCCTTAGCTCTCAGTCACAGTCGGCTGGCTATGGTCTGCAGCAAAATACATCATCTTGGACCTTTTTTTTTTTTTTTTTCTGGCCTTTGATTGTTCAGCTCTCCAAACAAAAGTCCTCCCCATTTTCCCCACTTCAGCTCCTGGCAAGTCCATGGTTATAGGTGTTATCAGAGTTCCTTAGCTATACCATGCTTTGTTTGTTGTTAAATAGTAATCTGTTTAAAAAACTGAGCCCAGTTCAAGATGTGTGTCTGAATTCTGCAAAGAGTCAGGATTTTGGCCTGGAATTGTGCAGAGATCTGGCTCATTGCTTGGGATCTTTGCCAAGCTGGGAAACAAGAAGTCTTGCACATATAGAGAAATGGAAGGAGGTGAAGGGATTATTTCTCAAAAATATTTTACTGCAGGTATCCTACAGACGCAAGTTAGAGAGAGGTACTGCACTTGAAATAGCAACTTACAGGTTGCTTCCTGTGGCTATTGTCTGTTCTGTAGATAAGTTATCCATTTACCCTGTGCTTCGTCTGACTTTTGTTTTTTTTTTTGAAGGTAGTGCCTGGAGAGGGCCTGTAACATGCCAGTTATTGTAAGCAGAAAACGTCTTAAGCTAAGTCCTGTTCATATTAAATAAAATAAATAAAAATTAATGATGAGGAAAAAAAGCATAGGATTCTGATTGCACTGAATAGCAGTGAAGTGTGTGGAAAGGGACTAAGGACTCAGTAAGTAAATTGAAGTGAATGGAAAACCACACATAATGCCATTATGCAAGCTGTTGCCACAGAAGTAAGACTTTCCATGTTTTGTTTTGTTTTGTTTTAAAGCAGGTGTATACTTGCATTCTGCTGCTTGATCATGTTTGCAGCCAAACTACTTAGGACAAAAAAATGTGCATAGCTACCAGCTGTCAAGCTTTTCCATGTTCTTAGTATGTACCACAAAGCATCTTTGCCTGTTATTGTCCTGTTTGTGCCTCAGTACATTGCTAATTGCTATACCTCTGCGTTACAGTAACACCTGCTGCCAGGGGCAGACTTCTCATAAAGCTAGTTCTTACCTGAAAGGGGAAATATTCTGCCATCAGACTGACTGCCATTTGCTTTTCTAAATTATACTCAAGTTCCCTTCCTTCTTCTTGAGCATAGTTTTCTCACTAAAGCAAAAAAATGACCTTCAGACCAGCAGCTGGAACCCACATGGAATAAACGAGCCAGTCCCAAATCTAATCCGCACACTGCTTTTTACGCCATGTATATGATAATCTCTTTTCATCAAAGCTCATTTCCTCTTCAAGTGTAGTTTGATGTATAGCTTCAACATAAGCAAGTGTATTGGTCACCCTCCAAAAATGATGTGAAACGCACTGTAAACTGCTCATCAGTGATGGCAAATGAGGGTGAACATTTGGAAATGTACATATTGATATGAAGTAATTAACAGCTGAACTTTACTGAAGTATCAGCATTGCTAATCATGCTTTTGATCCATTAGTGAGGACCTCCATTCAGTGGCTACTAGGCCTTAATGACAGGCCTGTATCTGAAAGCCTCTCTAATTGCCGCATGATCTCCCTCAGGACAGTCTGCTCCATAACCTTCCCTGGCACCGAGGTCAGGCTGACAGGCCTGTAGTTCCTCAGATCCTCCTTATGACCCTTCTTGTAGATGGGAGTCACGCTGGCAAGTCTCCAGTCTTCTGGGACCTCTCCAGTTGACCAGGAACACCGATAGATGATGGAAAGCAGCTTGGCTATCTCCTCCACCAGCTCCCTCAGTACTCTTGGATGGATCTCATCTGGCCCCATGGACTTGTGGCAGTCCAAGTGGAGTAGTAGGTCTCTGACCATTTCCTCCTGAATCATGGGGGGTTTGTTTCGCTCCCCATCCGAGACTTCCAGGTCAGAGAGTAGAGTGCTCTGAGGACAATTGGTCTGGCTTTTAAAGACAGACGTAAAGAAGGCATTGAGAACCTCAGCCTTTTCATTGTCCTCAGTGGCCACATTCCCAGCCGCATCCAGTAACGAATGGAGATTCTCCTTGGTCCTCCTCTTACCGTTAATATATTTGTAGAAGAGTTTCTTGTTCCCTTTAATCCTAGCAGCCAAGCTTAGGGCTGGGCCTTTGCCTTTGTAATTTTCTCCCTGCACATCCTAACAACCTCTTTGTACTCTTTCCGAGTTGCCTGTCCCTTCTTCCACAGGAGGTAGATTTTCTTTTTCTCCTGAAGCCTCAGGAAAAGCTTCAGAAGGAAGTTATCTTCCGTACACTCTAGAATCCTCCTAGACTGCTTCTGTGCCGTGCTGTATTCCCAGCATATATCAGGGAAGTTGAAGTCTCCCATGAGGACAAGGGCTGGCAATCGCGCAACTTCAGCCAGCTGTTTATAGAACGCCTCATCTGTCTCTTCATCCTGGTTAGGCGGTCTATAACCAGGATGTCTGCCTTGTCAGCCTTTCCTTTGATCCTAACCCATAGAGATTCAATGTTGTCTTCCTCAGTTGCAAGCTCAATAACATCAAAACAGTCTCTAACATAGAGAGCCATGCCACCACCCCCCTTCCTTGCCTATCCTTCCTGAAGAGTTTATAGCCATCCATCGCAGCACTCCAGTCATGGGAGCAATCCCACCATGTTTCTGTAATGGCAACTAAGTTATAGTTTGCCTGTCTCACGAAGGCTTCCAGCTCCTCCTGTTTGTTGCTCATGCTGCGGGCATTGGCATAGACGCACTTCAGCTGAGCCCCTTGCCTCACCCCTAATCCTGATGCCCGCTTAGGCACACTTCTTGTAGGCCTGTTTTTATCCCCTTCCACTCTAGTTTAAAGTCCTCTCAGGAGCCCTGCCAGCTCCTGGGCAAGGATGCGTGTTTATGCTATAAAGGAAGAGAAGAAGATTGCACACCCATCTCCAAAGATCTAGGTTTGCAGAGAAGAACTCCACTGAAGAGGAATCTCCAGATCCCTCTTTTGTGGCAGTCAGCCCTTAAATGAGGCCTAAGAGGGGTGGAGCCTGGTCCGGCTCGCACAGGTGAATTGCCTTCACCTGTGCTTCCAGGGCTGATTGAGTCTTTTCTCCAGGTGCTCAATCAGTTGTTCAGTCCGTCACTCGACTGTTTCCTTACACAGTTACTTTGAATTATCTCCCATTATACAATAATTTATTTCTTGGTATTTTTAATTGTAACAGAATTGCGATTTGTGGGTTTGATTTTGGACTATTTTTCCAAAAACATATTGCACTATTTTATTGTTGAATTGGTTGTGTCATTCCTCTTTATAAGAGGAAATACTGGAAATGCCCTGGTGAAGCTGCCTCAGAAAGTAAATGTTTCTTTAAAAAGAGTGTTGTTTTCATTATAAGTGAGGAAATCTTCCACTCATGCCTGGGCAGAAAATTAAGTTTCCTATCAATCCTAAGTGACAAGTCCCTTTTTATTCTTGCTTCTTGTCCTCTTTTATTCTTTTTATATTTTTACAAAAATGCCAGAAAGTCCATACTGTTATGGTTATGTTTTCTGCTTTGTCTAGTCTCAAAATTACTAAATGCTAGGTGAAGTAAAATGATTGTAGAGTTCATAAAATAGACCCTTTAACAGGAGGCAAGAGGTGGATAGTGGGGACGGAGACAGTAGACGAAGAGGAAATTAACTGCATTTGGACCCAACACAACATGTGTGATGGGACTTGAGGCTGGCAGTGGATTTGTGCAGCTGTGAGTTGAAGAGATGTGGCTTTTGAAGACAGAAATGTGTGAAATGGCAAAGGGGAAGTTACTGGTGTTCAAGCTAGACAGTGAAGAGAGAAAGAGCAAAGATATGTAGCGTTAGGGCTGAATTGTTATGGGTACTTTCTGCTGGGACATAGTGGTAATAACACAGTATGGTTTGAACTGTGCTGATCAGGTGGCTCCACTGAAATTAGAGACCTTCCCAGAGGTACTCCCCAGTGTCCAAAGCCTCCGCAGTGTCAGGAAGCCTCTCAAAGCATAACTAAAAACAGATGTGTCCAAACCATACAGCTGTGTTCAGCTAGTAATGTGGCCCCCACACGATCATAAACTTTCACCATGTGATTTTTAGCAATGTTTTTTCATGAGTCAATTGCACGTAGCATGAGAGTGGACTACATAGGTGACAGTGAAACTCTGTGAAGGGGAGGGCATAGTACAGTACTAATTCTGCCTCTCAGTGACCACTACACACACTCAGTCAAATTGAAACCTACTTGTATTACTCATTATGTGCACTTGTGCCACTTGCCTAGTAAAAGGCAATGATTACCAATAATACTGTTTCAGTCTACTTACATGTATGTGTGCCATGTTAGCGTTACTTTAAGAGAGGAAATAATACAGTTGAGACAGCAGGCAATTTAAACAAAACAAAGAATATCTACACAGTTTCCATTAATTCATTTCTGAACTTCAGAATTTAATGCATGCCTAAACCTAGTGTCTTCTCTTTCAAATAAAGATGTGACCCAGAATGAGAGCAGGAAGTCCTTTTGTATTGCAGTTTTAAGGCTATGCAATTTAGGCTATCTTTGTAGCACATTGAAACCAAAAGCATAAAGCAGTAATGGTGCAGCATTTTGATAGAAATCACATGCAGTGTACTGATTGTCTTTGTAAATCGAAATGAGATAATGCACAGATCTGGTACTAAAAGTATTTTTTGAATCATTCAGAATTTTGAAAGTTTTCCTAAAACACTGAGCACAAAATGTGAGGCCTGAGGTCCCCACTGAGACTTTACCTTTCTGCTCATTTTAAGCCTTTCTCCCTTTAGTAGGCATTAGGGAACTGCCCAAGATGCTGGTCCAGGGCTAGGGAACAAGAGCTGTGTCTGCTTAGCACAAAGATCTATAGATGGATTACCTCAGATGAGTTTCTTGAGGCCAGTAAGTGAACAGCATCCTTGCAAGTCCCTTTCCTATCATGTGATGCAGAAGAACATAAAAATTAAAGTCTTAGCATTTCAGCAGTTTCCATGGCAGACTAGAGAGATCTGTTGTTTTAGTGATATTAAATGGATCACTAATTGTATGACTCTCTAAAAAATATCTAAATCATATGTCTCTGAAAATATGTTAAATTATGACACTGTTAAAATTCTTGTGAGGCTGGATTTACCTCCAGTAAAGTTATTTTACAGTTTAACCTTGTATTTTGCTTCTGCTCGGTGTGACATAAGCTTTCAGGTCCTCATCAGCTTTTTCAGTAAAACTGCCAATTCGTATAGGCTTTGAACAGGATCCTAATAATAGCATACACAGAGCATCCACTTTTCTCATTTTAGTGATCATCCATCTCAGCACTCTGGTGAACTAATGAATTGTACTCCTCATCTGCATCACCAACTGGAAACCTGCATCTTAAGTGTGTATCCTCAGGAGAACCCCAACATAATATTTTCAATGGAAAATTTTTGCAAAAGTCTCATGGTGGTGATCTTTTTCTTATTTCTGAGGGAGGAATAGAGGACACCTTGAAAACTGGTTCATCGTGCTGTTTTTCCCACAGGCACATTGTGAATTTTACACATGTTTGTAGTGAAGACCACCACATCTGATATTCCGTTCGTAACTTGTCACCCTGCCCGCAAGGACTACTTTCTGTCCCCGGTCACATCGTCGCATTTACACATCAATATGATGAGCGGCAAAATGGCGTTTATTGTTAAAAGCTACAAAACTATATAGTATATCTTATCTTTTACTAGACTGTTCCAGAAGCTCATGCAGGCCCCTGGCCAATCATATTGAATATTCCGCTCTGGCCACTCTCTTCCAAAAGGCCATACACGGATTTGTTATACACCTTGTTATGAAAACAAAGAAGGACAGCCTCTCCTTCTTACGACACAGGTTCAAGTAAAGTAGGTGAACCAATAGCAAGCATATGAGGAAGGACCTTCAGCGTTACAACCCGAGTACTCAGTAACATGCCTACTACAACATCTCCCCCTTTCCATAAGCGATAAAATTTTACCCGTTACAGCGCGACCGCAAACACGACTGCAAATATCTTATCCCTAAACTTATCCCTTACCTAAGCTATCTACTATTAAAACTCTATAACACACGCGTATAATAGAAATGCATATGTCATTGCTAGCTGTCCTAAAACTTACTACTAGCTTTCACACAGCCTGTGGTGTTCTAGGCTGATCTAAGACTCCATTATACTGTAAGCATAGTTTCCATAGTATAGCGTAGTACAGCGGTTATCTCGCTGTAAGCATCCTACAAAGCAAAGTATGCATAGCATTATAACAATAAACCTTAGAAACCTTATACCTAATCCTCTAAGTAAAACAAAGCAGAGTCATACAGCTAAAACGCACTAAACCTACAGTCCCAAATCGATAGATTGTGTGTAAAGAGCCTTCTATGATAAAACTTCTAGAATAGTGTTTTTCAAGTAATGATGCTAGCCCTTAATGAAATCATCACCTATTCGTGAACACCTGACTTTTGAGCCATTTCCAGCAAATGGACTCCATGTAGATGACAAGGCACTCAGAGTAGTCAAGCCACCTTGCTCATTTTCCATGCCACACAAAATGCTGTTCTGGGTGTGCAGCACCAAGGCTAAGTCGAAAGCATGAGAAAACAGACGCCGTAAGCAGGTGGTCACTTCGAAGAATGATTCTCAAAGAAATCTGCGGTCTCTTGTCGAGGTCTTCTTCCCACTTGAGCTTGCTGGGCTTAGGTCTTCCTCCAGCAACTCCTGCAAATGAAAACTCAAACCCTAATGTCCATGGCCTTAAGCCTGAGGAGATCTGGTGTAGGTGGTGCAGTGGTTAGCATAGCTGCTCTATTCTACAAAAGCGCATATCACACATTATTCAAATCTTCTAACATTACATCAAACATAAGGATCGTCAGATTAGCTTGCTTGATCGTCCAGTAAGCCAGTCTTTCTATTGACATGCTAAACGAAAGAAAGATACAAGGCAAACATAACATAATAACATAAAATATTGCCAAACCCATTAAAAAGATGAACACTTGTTTGGCCTATGGCCCAAGGCTACAACCTGGAAAAAGTCCCTGAAGGTCCCATTCTGTGTGTACCTGTAACTGATTGGAGAAAATCTTCAATTCTTGTATACTCTGATATACTGATTTTGAATGATCACTAAAATTGTACAACACCTGCTTTTAAGGTGCTTACAGCCATGCCTTTGGCCTAATAGAAAATCCACAACTCCATAGAGTTGCATGCCAGATAGAATTGATACTAGTGGCAAGCGAGCTAAAACATCACTAGGAGTATTACTCTCCTTAGCTGACTAACATCCTAACTTGGTGAGTGTGGCTAAAGCTGAGCGGTGCTGTTTCAGGGTATGTTTGAATGTGAGAGACAGGATGTCTAAGGAGCTGAGACAAGCAAACCATGCACTCAGAGCTGCACAAAGGGTCACGAGCTCCAGTCAACACACGCACACTCTCACACACACGTGCATCCATTCTAGATAATGCTGTAAGCAGAAATCAGAAACTCCCTAAGCTAGTGCATTATTACTTATTGACCCTTGAAAGGTGGCAAACCATCAGAAAGGAGAAAGAAGAAACACGCCAGTGGTAGATGTGATAGGCAGTGCCAGCAGGGCGTCCCCTGCTTCAAAGTGCACTTCTCCTCTCTCACTCACCACAGACTCTCTCCTGCTTTTATTCTTCTCAGGGTCTGCAGGGTTTTTTCCATTTGGACACTGCATCCGCGTGGCCAGTGCGATATACAGAGCCCAAGTGGAACACCCGTTCACAAAGCAAAATAAACTACCGAGGTTAACTCTCTCTACGAAACAAAACATTTGCAACTATAGACACAACTATCTGTTCCCTTAAAACTATCCGAATACTTCATTCTGTCCCAAGATCATTCTTCACTGGGGGGCATTTGGGCCCCTGATATAGGTGCCAATTGAAGGTACCAGTGAACTAAAAATCTGTTGGGCAATACTCCAGAATCCTACATCAAAATCACATGTGGAATCAAAGTAAGATAGCGTGTGCCTTTGTCTCGAGTGATGTGTAGTCATATTTCTAAAATCCTGACTAGTGGGATGAAAACAGTTTATCATTCTATAGTACAGGGTCATCCCTTTGACAGGGATTCTTTTCCAGGTTTTGCCTTTACAAATTAAGAAAATGCCAATTGCCAGGCTAATAACATCATAACCAAGAATTAGTGACAATGAAGGTGGTAAAGTTACACTAACAGAGCTATTCCCATAAATTCTAACACTGGTAACATTAAACCCTGTTCATTCCACTTTGTCTACTACTAAAATAGAAGCAGCACACAGTAACCTAACTTATACCTAATAATTCTAATTCTTAAGGCTGCATTACCAACACAGGAAAATCACCTACTTCGCCATACCATTACTAGAGTTGTTATTACAATACCATCCTGTGAATAGTGCAACCTTTTTCATCACTCACTATAGTATCTCTAATGTAACAAATTCTGAAACAATACCAATGAGCAAGAAACTTTCTGCCTTGAGATGAGGCTGAATATATCACGCTGAAACCCACATAGGGCTAGACCCTAACTTAAGAGTTCAGGCTGCCAATGCTTCTATGTGAAGGGTTCTTCCGTAGACACCACATTCGAAATAATTCAATGCACAAAGAGCCTTTGCTTGTATCTCAGCTTGCCTGCTGACACGTGTCTTCCCTCTTTATCCTTCCCCCTACCCAAGGATATGTAGCTTTTCCTTGAGGAGGCAATTAGAACGTTCTACTATGGCTTGTCCTTGGGAATTACCAGGGATCCCTGTAGAAGAAGAGATTCCCCACAATGCTAGCCAATTTTGAGTTGAACGGGAAATGAAGCAGGAGCTATTATCAGTCTTAATTTGTCTAGGCAGGCTTATGACAGTAGCAGCCCAATGACTTTGCGCTGCCTTTGAGTTGGACTTCGCATGCTGTGTGGCCATGATAACAGTGGAGGAAGTATCTACCGTAACTGCAAGCCAGGGCACAGGGAGAGAAACGCTGTTCCCAGGTGAAATCTGTCTGCCAGACCTGCATAGGTCCGAGGCTGCAAGGGTTAACTCCTGCGCCTTTCTTAGGTGTAGAATTACAGTGAGGGCATGTGTGAACAGCAATCCTGGCTGCAGACAAGGGGATCAAAGGGATGGAAAACATTCTTGCTAACACATCGACATATAAGATAGAATCGCAAGCCTCTTGAACTGTAAAAATAAGCACGTTGGCTACTCTGTCTGCAATAGCATTTCTGGTGGTAAAAAGGCTTGGCACCTCTGAGCTAGGATATCCTTCCTGGCCTATGCGAGCCAGCAGCCTAGCTGCAAAAGCTGAACCTGTGGCATGAATGTCAGACCTGAGGTCCGATCCCTTTAACTGATCACAAAAGGATTGTGGCATTTGTGGAAGAATGCCCAGTGTAGGACTTGAACCCACAACCCTAGGATTAAGAGTCTGATACTCTACCCACTGAGCTATCTGGGTATACTGAGCCTGTGGTTGGAACTGCATGGTGTGGTGTGGCACGGAGCAGCTGCAGCAGCCATAGGGAACCCTGGTTCCATGCCGTTCCATAGCTGCTTGCTCACTTCCCCTGGCCATCCCCATGGGCGGAGACGGGGATTGTACAGTCAAGCCCTGCACTATCTCTGACCAATCAGCATTCTGAGCACGCCCATCGGTGCCGCCCCCTTTGCTTCACTGCCTTTTCCGATGTTATCCCTCCCCCGGGGGGGCCAGGCTGCGCCACCCCCTTGTAGGGGCCAGGTGGCACCGGCGTGGATAGTCCACCCCTTGATAGGTGGGTACAAGCTTCTCTGGTTTCCGCCCCTGAGACATTGCTTAATGAAGGATACAACGAATCCTGCTGATACGGAGGCGGAGTCTCAGGAGTCTGCTGCGAGGTGATTGGCGGAGACGACGGTGGGTGTTCCGACACGCCCCTTTCGCATTCCTCAGCAGTGATTGACATCTGAGGAGTGACGCCGGAGGCAGGAACTGTCGACGTGGCTGGTCCGATGGCAATGGCAATTATAATTAATTGATCACAGTCGGTAGAGCATGAGCTTCTGGAACAGTCTAGTAAAAGATAAGATATACTATATAGTTTTGTAGCTTTTAACAATAAACGCCATTTTGCCGCTCATCATATTGATGTGTAAATGCGACGAGGTGACCGGGGACAGAAAGTAGTCCTTGCGGGCAGGGTGACAAGTTATGAACGGAATATCAGATGTGGTGGTCTTCACTACATTTGGTGCCCTGTGTGAGGATCGAAATCACGACCTTCAGATTATGAGACTGAGTACTCAGTAACATGCCTACTACAACACATGTTGTGTTTTACATGACTCAGATTCTGAGTACAGCCTTGCTGTGAAGAGAGATACTGGGCAGAAGTTTATTTCTCTTGAGAACACAGTTGGCTTTTTTTCAGTAAATACTAGATTGCTTCCTACAAATATTTTTATTTGGAAATTTCATGTTAAGGCTCTCTTACAGCCTTAATTAAATCAACGTACTTGTTTCTTCGTCACTTTTTTGAACCAGGAAGCTACTGCTAAGCCATCTTCATTCATAACCATACTTTTTCTACATAGATGTTGGGTTTTCTTTCCAGGGAGAATATTGTTTTTCCATTTGTTCTGTTGAAGAAAATTGATAAAATCATAGAATATCTTGAGCTGGAAGGGACCCACAAGGACCACTGAGTCCAACTCCTGGCTCTGTATCCAAAATTCAAACTATGTTTGAGAGCGTTGTCCATACACTCTTTGAACTCTGGCAGTCATGGTGCCATGACCACTGCCCTTGAGAGCTTGTTCCAGGGCCTGTCCAACACTCTTGATGAAGAACCTTTTCTTAACACCCAACCTGACCCCTGACACTCCTCATGTTGTTTCCTCAGGTCCTGTCACTGTTACCAGATAACAGCTCCTGCTCCTCCTCTCCTTCTTCATTCAGATGAGAAATACCATTTTGCCCTCAGAATTACAGATGCATTCTTTCAGATTTCTAGATAGGTTTGTAGCTGACTCTGCCCAGCCAAATAAGGAATTTGTGTCCTATGATGACTTAAAGTGTCTTTTCATCAGTATAGCTAAAAACTTCCCCAGAATGATTGGTTTTGGTGTTTTTTTCTTTTTAAAATGTTAACACGCATCTCTTATTTTAAAAATGCAAATACTGTGTTTTGTCCTTCATTATGGACCTTCCTACTCTTCTTAAAAATATTTATGACAAAAGAAATACATATTTGATGAACTTATACCACAGATCTGATCTGTCATGTCTGCCTGCTAATTTATACTAGCTGACCTTCCTTCTTGACCACTGACTTCCTTCTTGACCAATTCCTTTCTGGCAGAAAGGAAGGCTTAGCAGGAATATTATTTCAATCTAAGATTTATTCTTTGTAGAAAGATTTTGGGGATCAAGATTAGCCCTGATGTAGAACAGATAAAGCTTTTTCTCTCCTGAAAGGAGTACTTTTAAATATCAAAATAGTGTTCACGTTCATCCTTAGAGCTGTGATTAGATGCCAGTACCAGAGTTATTGCAGTGCAAATCCACCAATTCCATGAAGCCATTCCAGTTTATGGTAATTCAAGTGCCTGTGTGTATGTACCTCCAGTGATTCCAAATATGTAATGAACCAGGTAAGACTGAGTCTCCCTCATAGTTGGTTTTATGTTTCCTGTTTTTTTGAGAAAACTGCTGCTGCCAAAATGTGAGAGCTGAGAGAAAGGAACAGACATGTGGGTCAATCACAAAAAAGGGTGAATCTGTCATAAATGAAGTTACGTTATTATCTGCGACCAATGTTTTAGACAAGTAATTCCAAGAGGTTTCTTTACCATGGCAGGCCTCTCCCTGCCTCCAAAGTAGAGCTATCTGTGCTTCCCTCTGTTCAGAGAGCATGGAGAATGCACTGCTTGCAGCCTCAGTCAGAAGTTGGTCCCAGATCTTTATCAGTGGCCACAATCTTGATGGCATCCATCCTTTGGTGTGGATACAGTGTTGTGCAGAGCCTCCGTGCTGGTTAGTTCCTGCTGGAATACCTCTCCATATCTTAAAAAAAAATCAAGGGATTCATGTGCATCCCAAATGCAGGCTTCACAGCTGTGGAGTCTCTGGATGCCAGGGCTGTGGCCCAGTCCCCTGCTGGGCTGCTGGGTGAAGGCCTCCGGCCTCGGCTGCACATGTGCCAGAGCAGGGCCATGTTGTCCAGGGCCAGCCCTGCTCAGCAGGAGCACTTCCCAGTCAGTCAGGGAATTGGGACCCAGCCCAGCCCCTGGAGCTGCCATGTGTGGCTGAGGGGAGGCATTGTGACTCTCCAGGCAGTTCCTGGCATCAGGGGCCTGCCAGCAACAGGACGCAGAACTGAGATGGTGGAGACCTTTAGTTCCTTTCTGATCTGAAAAAGACTGTGAAATTTCCTTACATTTCAGCAGCGTAAGGCAAGAATCTGATTAAATTATCGGTTTAGCTGTCATTTCTCAAGGAGAGAGTGTAAAAAGGGAGAACTGAAAAGAATAAGCTTCCTCCTGATTCTATCTGCAGGGGCATGAACACTCAGCCTTGTCATGAGAAGGTCACATAGCTATTAGTGTAAATGATGGCAGTATGTACTGTGCTTTATGCCTGGGCTCCATCCCCTTGGTTTAGCACCAAGACAGCACAGGGGCACTCCCACAGCTGGGCCTGCAGAGCGTGTTTCAGCCAGGGATGCAAGGCAGTTTGGTGGACACCAGAGCTCCCTGTCTGACAGACTCTGAGAAGGATGGCAGGGAAGAAAAGAGAAAGTCATGCACTATGTGAGAGTTGCTGGAATATTAAATCTAACATTGACAAGAGATTACTTCAAACTCAGCAGCCTTGAATATGAGTAATTGTAATGAACTCTGTATGGAACTGTACCTGAAGGCAGTCCAGAACCTCAGTCTCCTGAAAACATAGTTGCTTTCTTGACTTTCTTTGACAGCACATTACTCCTAGTATGCTTACTGATACTTGGGTTTCTTTTTGCTTGCAGTTGTGGTTTTTTTTGGTACTACTCTGTTTGGAAAAAATGCTGATCTAATCTTCTTTTTTTCTATAGTGAGCATTGAGATTTCTTTTTTTTTTTTTACAATTTTTTGTTGTTGTTGTTCAAGTAAGGTTTTGATTTGTGGTCTGTATAACTTAGTTTTTTGCTAAAATGCAGAGGAGGCTATTGTCAGTGGGTAAAATTGATTGATTTTCCCTTTGTTTCATTTCTATGTTTGTGTTATCATAGTATTGATCAAATGGCTTGAGAAAAGAATAGTGTTTCCTAATTCATCAGCGCATTGTTTCCTTGTTCATGTTCCTGTATTTAATTGCTTAATGAATCCTGCCTCTGCTTACCTGATATTTGTGACGCTTACAGCTCCAAGTGAGTGACCAAAGATGTGCAGCAGTTTTGTAGGAAACCTATAGGTACCTTGCTAGATGTGCAGCAGATCTTCAGAATCTGTTCCATACAGAAGAAGCAGGCTGTCAGCTCCAGCATTGGCTAACCATTTATTTACACATACTGGGCTTTCATGTTCACTGACTGATACAGATAGTATGGAGGTCAGGTACGACCCATCAGCAGTAGATGGGCCTTTCTTGGCTATGCAGTCAATTTAAGAATAACAGCCATTGCTTTGTACAGCATTTGTAAAAATTAAAATTTGTTCCTGGGCTGGAAAAGTGTATGTGAAATCATAAATCACCACAGTCAGAAGAAGGAATTTTTGGTGAAATTTCTATTGGGCACAGTCCTGGAAAGTGCTGTGTACTCCTGCAGAAGGTTGTCTCCACTACCACTGCCTTGCAGCAGCATGAAAGTTCACCTGTAACAGCAGCTTGACAAGCACCTGTATATTTCTTTAATTTTATTTGGAACCATAGAACATACTGACAGCAGGTGACCTTCTGCCAGTGCTTATTTACAGCCCAATGGGCTCTTGCACATTTAAAATACCAATGACAAGAGCCAAGCCTTTTCAGTTCAAGTCTAATTAACTTAACCATAGACCTAATTAAAATAGTTAAATGGCTCTTAGCAAGAGCAGTGTCCAGCTGCAAAGCAGAGGACGTGTATGGACTGACAGAGAGGTGATTGGCTAAAAGAGCTGCAGAGGTACCAAAATAACAATGTCTGCACTGAGCTGTATTTGGTATCTAACAGCCATTGCATATAATCCTGATAACACAGGTAAAAACACGTGGGCGTAAGGCAGTAGTTTGAGCAAATATATCCTCTGGCTAGCACTCTGCAGCTGTACAAGGCTGTGGATTTGTGAAGCATTTTTTTGCAGTTTCTTTGGGACAAATGAGAAAAAGAGAAAGCACATAAATACAGATTATGCATTTTGCTATTGGTAATTGATGTTTTTATTAATACTGACACAAAAAAAGTATTAGCCAAATGTATCAAGTGAGCCAAATATATTGTCTTTTATGCATAAGGTTCCTAGCTGTTAATTATGCAGCATTCTCTTATGTGTTGATTATGCTGGCAGGTTAATTATGGTTACCAGGTTACTGAATCAGTAAGGGAAACAGATTGCACACCTAGAAAAGTTATGTAAGATTAGTAAAGAAACATGAGGATATACTTAGGGGGGATGTCATAAATTTGAATTGAGGCAAAGGCCTGGGTTAATTAAAAAAAATTAAAGAAAATGCTTTATTTCCCTTGCAGTAACTAATTGCAGAATGTAATAGATTTTATGCTTTTTTAATGTTGTCGTTTTTTTCCTCAGGTGTTGGTGCTTTGTATAGATATATTGCCCTTTATTGTACCCTTTTTATGCCCTGCTCTTACTCAACCTGCAAGAGTTGCACCTGATCTGTACAGACTTTTCCTTTGCCTGTATCTGCAGGATTATTCAACTTGTGATACTTGCCTCTCTTCTGCAAAAACTCAGAGTTAGGACTTTGCTTTCTGTATTTGCTATGCTTTTCATATCCTGTCTCACAGTTACAGGAAATTTTTTATATTTACTAAAAGAAGTTCTTTTTGCTTTCATTATTTTTGTTACATTAGAATAATTTTGTATTCACTAGCAGCCCGAATATTTGTCTCTATTGTTGAAGGAAAATAGTTCATAGATTCCCACCAGAAGAGACACCATTTAAAATGACCATCTTTACTCAGAAAAACCTTGGTCCTTCCTTCACTTTGCCTATCTGAAATTCTTTCAGAGGTACAATGAGCTCCCTGTATGTATTTGACATGACTCCTCCTTGGCATGGGTGTTAACTGAATTGTGTTCAGTCTGACTGCAGTTTTAGACACTGTTGGGTGCAACATTTGCTGTGTCTAGTAATATGGGTAGCAGTTGAGCTCTCCCCTGCCACTAAGTAGTGCAGTGAAACAGTTGTTTTTTGTGTTCTGTCGCTCATTCACTTGTTCACTGAATGACAGTTGCATCAGCAATGAATTTGACACATAGAGAAGATGGCAGTTTGATACACCAACATATTTTTGAGGAGTGGAATTTAGGACAGAATATTCAGGCTGGAAACATTGTGATGTGTGGTAATCCAAGGAACAGTTCTTTACACGGAGCTGGAGCTGCAGGGCACTTGTGCCCTTGTGCTCTTAGTGTCATCTCCTCTCAGGACAAAAGCATGTCACCATACCCTGGGGCTGTCCAGCTGAGCATGGTGGCTAAGGGCACGCATCTCTTCTGCTTCCAGGTGTGCTGGCTGAAAAAACAATCTCCCAGCTGCAGGTCGCAGCATCTTTGATGGAGGCAATGGTCCTCCTGTCCTATCAGAGCTCAGCAAGCAGCTTGGACAACTACTCCTTTGTCTGGGTCAGCTCAGAGAAGTGGGATTATCTGACATCCTTTAAATAACATTTTTACCAACTCCATGCTTTCTGACTGGAATAAGCTGGATGGCATGCAAGGCGCCTGGCAGATCTGAGGGATCTCCAGTAATGGTGTAGTACCCTCTGGATCCAAAAGAGAAGGTGTGGGCAGGACACTCCCTGTCTTGGCTGACCTTGTAAGTTATTCTTCCCTCTCTGAACCTAGCAATCAGTTTTGGTTGCTTCTCTTTGATTTATGCATCTGTGAGCATGTCATCTCTCTATGTCTCTTTTCACCTTCTCATTTGCATATTTTCTTTTAAATCTATTTGAATCATAAACTTCTTGAAATAAGGTATCTCTGTTTTCATGGTGTCAAGCAAAACAATGCCCTAATCTTATTCAGATCCTTCAGTTTCTGCTAAAATAATTAATGAGGCTTAATGTGACCCGTTGCAAAGTGCCTAGAGACTGCTAGATTTGCCTGCACAGTTGCCATGATGCACATTGGTCACATTGTTGTTTGTAAAGCAATTTTGTCACTAATACAAAAGAAAAATCTTGCGTAAAATCAGTTCCCATTATCTTCCCTTAGAAATTTTCTATCTGAATTTTAAGTCTGGAATTGCTGACTATCTCCTTATAAACACTTACAGATAATAATGTTACATGTTCTTTCAGCTAATATGTATAATTGCTTTTTATCAAGCAGGGCTTGGTAGCGGTAGAAATAATATGATGTACTGGTCTCCAGTCAATCAGTTAATTACCTAATGGTTACTTAAAGCACATGCAGCTTTGGTTTGTTCCAGTGTAAGTTATTAACTTGCTGGTAAAGGATCAGTATCTCATAAATAGTTTCTCTAAATAACTTCACAATGCTGTTGAGTGATGAGAATAAATATGTGGGGAAAATTCTAACTATATAAGGCAACTGTTTTAATTTGAGGTATCAAATAGTAGTCCTATCTCCATGTGAACAACATACAAGTATCATAGACCTGTTGTTAGGCACCTGTAGGTGATAGAAAGAGTCTCAGTATTTTACATGTACCAGTCTGAATGAAGGCTGACTTTTTTTCTTTTTTCATAATACCCAGTTTGTTTTGGGTTTTGGTCACATACTGTTAAGATAATAAGGTTAGATGCAGTATTAGGCCAGGCATACCTTCTGGGAAGTCCATTGAGATAAAGATTGCTCTGGCTGTCTTTGAGTAAATGAGACATTTTGTCTCTCACTTTCTGCATCTCATCTCTTCTTTTTTTATGGAAGTCGTAAGCCACTTATGTGTTTAAAATATGAGAGAACAGTTTAAAAATCACTGTCCTTAGAAGGAAAAGGCTGTGTCTCTATGGCAAGGAAGTGTGGTTTTGGCAGCTTAAGTTCCTGAAATTAGAAAATGATTTTCCTTCAGACTTCTTATGGTTTTGGTTATAATGAATGTCTCAAGTGATGAATTGCTTTTGTAGCTTGAGGGGAGAGAAGAGACTCGGTAGTGGCTAGGTCCCAAACCTTGCTTAGATGTATTATATCTGCAGTTTCCACTATAACCTCAAGTGAGAGAACTTTAAAGGCTCCAGTCAAATGTAGGAGAGGAAAATTATGTTCTTCCTGTCTGATGATGTTAATATTTATCATCAAGAACCATTGTAAGCAGCTGGCAAGCACCTATAATTTAGAAATTATTTCATCTAATAAGGTATGTTAGGATCAAATCTGCTTGACCTTGGCCTGTTAGTATGGTTACAGTTGGTGGCTGGAAGGAGTGGGAAAAGTAGGGTGAGGAGGCAAAACAGAGCACAATCTGTACAAAGAGACTGAGAACATTAGTGCTTACAGTAGTGGGCATTGTGATTACATGGATATGAGAGTATGGGTGTGGATAAGAAAGAATAGGTCTTGTTGGAGCAGGAGCATTGATAGAAAAGATACTGAGAAGTTTCATGCTAGTTCTCCAGCCATATAGATTCTTGTTGTCTGCTGGAAAGAAGCTGCTGTACCCCAAACTACTCATGTGATGGATAGCAGCTTTTGTTCCTCTCTGCCTTTTTTTCTTTTTTTCCAAGAAGCCTCAGCCAAGGTTGCATTGTACTGAGTAGTGGATTTAACACAAGGAACATTCCCTGTGCTGGGAGTTCAGCAGCCAAATAAAAAGGAACAGCTTAAAGAAGATAGTAGATACAGAAGTGCAGTCAGATGAACTCTGTTGGCCAAATTTGTATAATCTGGCAAAGCTGATTACTAAGCTAGAGAGGCAGGCCAGATTTCCTACTGAATGAGACCAAAAAACTAGGTCTATATCACTGATGAGAGGCCATTCCAACTGAGAAACTAACACCAAAGGAAAGTAGCTTTAGCTGAAATATGAATTCTCAGTGGCAGAAAGTACCTGATCTGATTATTTACGCTTTTTTTCCCTGAACTTTGGCAGGCTGTTGCTTTTCTTTGTATCTCTTTGATTTTCTCCTCACCTTTTCACTACCACCCCCCAAATACTCCAACTTTCAGCCCTCTCTGATCTACCAGCCCATCTCTCTGTTCTCAGAACTGTAAGGAACACTCTGTACTAGTGCATGCTGCACTTACCTGACCTGTGCATCTCTGAACAGAGCTGATAAAGACTATTATTGTCATGGTCATTTTCAGTCTTTATTAGCATATCATATATAAAAGTTCTTGTCTAAGAACTGCAGGTTAGCTGAATTATCCTTAATGGAAGTGCTCATGAATAAAATACACTATTTATATCTGATTATATAGTAACAGCATTAGAATACTTTTTTCTAAAATCTAACTTCTTTCAAAAATCCAATAAAGGAACCAAAATACAAAGGCACATCTGTGTTTAAATCAACTGGAATTAGCAGTGCATGTTCTATGCAGTCAGAAGTTGTGTAAGCAGTGAAATTGATAGTGGTTTTGTTCCTTTTGTACCAGGACCCATCAAGGTTTAAGGCTTGGTTTTAGCCCCCCGGCTTTATTTCAGATAATTCGAACAGTCTGTAGAGCAGTCTGGGAACTGTAGTGGAATTATCATTTTTATGCAATTTGGGGGACAGTAAACAGTGTTTATAATGCCTTACCTCTTTTTTGCTAGTTTTTATGCAAGTCTTTAGTAACATTTTGGCTGAAGGAGGATTGTTAGATAAAAGGTGCAAGTTTCAGCTTCCTTAGACAGGTACATGCCCATGTGTGGCAGATGCTCCCTTTTCAGATTTTGAATACTTGCCCTCCCGTTCAGTTAAAGCTGAATGGGCACTAGGTTAGGACAGACAGAAGCAGCTATTTGGAAAGTGTAGTGACATAGTTGGGTGAAGATTGGCATTAGGCTGATGAAAGCCGTTAAAATGTTTTTTTAGAGAAAGAAGAGAACAAGTCAAATATAGAAAGCTTTAGGCACTGAGATTGGAAAGTTTATTCCCTACAAACAATGGACAGTGAGCTTACACAGAAATGTCAGCAGTGTAGGAAACAGAAGTGGTGTTTTGTTTAAAATGCCAATATATTGATGCTCTCTTTCTTCACTTGCAGCTGCACTGAGAGCTTGTGCTGATGGAGGTGCTAATCATCTCTACCACATCACAGAAGGACGTCAGGACAGGTATGTCAATAATAAACACGAAGTCATGAAAGCAATATTTTTCTAAATAAAAGTAAAATGTTGAGGACGGTATCTGTTCAGTCAGTGAAGCCGCTGTCTACTTTGTGCATGGTACTTTAACGAACTGGCCATGTGGTAGCAGTGAACATAATCTGAACACCCTAGACAAGTATGCATATGCACAACTATTGAGAAAAGGCCAAATTAGTGTATTTTACTAGTTTTTCAGTTATTAATGTTTTTTCATATCCAAAAGATGGTTGATATTTCCTTTAGTAACTTTTATCTTCTGCTCAGATCCTTTGAAGATGAAGCTTATTTGCCATGTTTAGTGTAAAAGGCCTAATAGGTGGAAACAAAACGAGCAGCTAGAGCTGATTTCAAACTGTTGCTTCTTCCTTGAAAACCACTGTTTTGTGTAAGGGCAGAAAACAGTGGAGCACTCTCATCCATAACTGTCATTTCATTTTGAATAACAGCTGGGGAGGAAGCAGCTGTGAGACTCACATAGTGGCAGGCAGTGGGATGCTTTTTCTGCTTTATCTTTAATTGCTTTTCCCAGCTATAAGTTTTAAAAATACACAGGTAGCCTAAAACACCTTATTTTCTTAGGCCACTGGTCCTTCTTCCTCTGGTTTATAGCTCAGCTTTCAATCTGTCTCATTTTAGGCCTCCATCAGAGCTAAGGCTTTGCAGCAGCCTCTTGAAAAACTTACTGTGCTCCTAAGAGAGGTTGACAAAGAACATCTGATGCCTCTCACCAAGGTCTGAAACAAACTGTCCTCTTTATTCCTTATAGAAAATCTGCTTGCATTTGTGAAGTGGGATGAGTATTAAAATAGAGTGTCTACTTTTTCTTTTGATTATTTCTGTGTTAGTGGCAGGACATCATACATGATCAAAGGCAAGTACAGTGGTTATATAGAATTCTATATGTTAGGTGAGGAAGTAGGTCTGAAGGAGGAATAGTGCTTGTTTCCTCTAATGGCATTTAAATCCATTATCAATGGTTTATGGGCAGGTTTGGCCTGGTTCCGTGAATAATGGTGCAGGGAGATCCACGGACCCATGCCCTGGGAAAAGGGAAAGGGTAGAGAGATGGGCCTAAAAATAAAACAGCGGCAACGATCTGAGGAGAAACAAACTGATTTATTAAATAAGGTATCAGAATGCAAAGTAACACAATATAATACAATATAATTGAAATTGAAGCTAATAAATCAAATAAAATGAGAGAGAGTGTCCGAAAACCAAAAGGCCCTACTCTAATGCTGGCGGCAAGATGGCAAGGGAGAGAGAGACGCTGCCAGGATGAGCAGAAGGGGAGCAGAGAGCAAAAAAAGGGGAACGTCTCGTGATACGCGAACAGTTTTTATCTTTCCCTCTGAACAGAAAATGGTAACAGAACAACGAGAAGTCCTCTGGGAAGTGTAGTTCTTCTCTTCTGAGAACCAGGTACCTGGAGCTATTCACAATCCATAGAACTGGAGCATTAACTCTTTAACTCCCAGTGTACTACATGATGTTATGATGTGGAATACCGATAACCAAAATCATAAAACCATGACATCCAGAAAATCCTGGATTTCTGCCCCAGAAGTGTTTATGCAGGTGGTTTTATGGTGCAAAATAACTGCATTCCAGTGGTTTCTCATTTTCTAGTGGAACGATCAAACACAGTGTAATTCCAGGTTGCTATGCACCCATTGTTACTTGTCTTTAGGATTTTCAGTTGTTGTGAGCAAGGATTCATGGATAAATAGTTTAATAAATACAGTAAGGCTGACTATCAGAGTAAACAAGTGAGACAAAACTTAGAAATGTACGAACATTTTTGTTCATACATCAGAACCTGGCACATATTTGCCACTAGATGAACAACAAAATGTATGAGGGAGGACAGGAGAAGCTTCATTTCCTCTTGTCCTTCACTACAAAGTTGAGCTAGAAGGGAAGACTGTAGCATTCAAGTGGGAGCTAACTTAGAATTTCTTCCTTTGTCATCGGTGAAAATTTTGATGTCTGAGATCTATGACTGCTAGTACTTGGACTGAAGTCTGTCAAGCATTATTAACTGTTGTATGTATTGCTTACAAAGCCTTTGTCTCTTCTACTAGCTGATTGCAGAGCCGTGTATGCACATCTTAAATCTAGAATACTAACAGAAATCTGACTTGCAGCAAGTAGTTCTGTGATAACGTGATTCTTTTTAAGTGGACACAAAAGGGCAACATTTGAAGCAACATTTTAGAGCTTTCACTTTAACTTCTCTTGTAACCCATCCATCTCTTCTTCTAACCTTTATATTCTTATTAAATATAATTCAGGGAAAATTTGATGATTATTGACTGAATAGTTCTTTCAGTCTTACATACTTGGCCCTTGGAGTGTTCTTTTTCTCTGTCTTTCTTCTTTTCATCTTAATTGAGTGGGGTAGTGGATATATTTTACCTTCAAAGTGATTCTTATGGAATAAAAAACCTGCTATGAAATAGAGGAGAAAAAGAAGATCTGCATAATTTTAATTTCTGTCTTTAAAGAAATCATTCTGCTGGAAAGAATATTCATTTACTTCTCTGAAGTATTTTCCTTTAAATTCCCTGTCCAGTGTTACTGAAGGACTGTGTGCACAGACTCTACCGATGTGTTAATCTTTTTTTTTTAATGCTGCTGTAACCTTCTGTTTAAAACTCTTTTATTCAGAACACTGATAGCTAATTGTACTTTATCAAGACCTAAGAACTATAATCCTTTAATTTTAGAGATGTTATTTTATGGAAGAGATTTGAGTAAAGAACTTAACTAATATTTTGGCTTGATTCTCAGTGACACTTTAAGGGTCTTTCTTCAGTGCTGGCAGTGTGAAGAATCTTTTAGCATGGGAATAAATTATAATAAGGTAAATTATAACATTCGGGAGAAAGGGCAACTTGCAGTATGGAACTGTTTTAGTGGTTTCTTCCTTTCATCCAAAGTGAAGTAGTTCTTGGTATTCTGAAGGGCTCATTACCAAATCTTAGAGAAATACTGGACTGAAAAATGAACTTGAGATCTATCCTTTTTTCCCCATGCCTCAGAGTAAAGAGAAACCTACCTGATCAATTTCTGACACGTGTGTAGGTAGCTGGTTGTTGAAAATCTTTAACTGAGACTCTTTCCACCCCTGTCCAACTTCCTCTGGTTTCGTCTAAAATGGGCCCAGCTCATTTGGCCTTTCTTTATAGGTCACCTTTTCCTATTACTCTTCTTAGCCTCTCTTCAATTCATCTGTACCTGTCTCGAAGTGCTGTGGCTGAAGCTGGACAAAAGGCTCTGCAGGAAAGTTTTCCTCTGCTGAAAGACCCTCTGTTTCTTGTTTCCATGCTGCAATATGCTGGCAAGAAAAATGGTAGATCAGTTTCTGCACCCACCATCAGTGTCTTGTCTTGGGTCTGTGCTTTGAGTGGTTGACCTTTTCCCATCAAGTGAAGAGAGCTCTCACCTCTGCTCCACAGCATTGCATAGGTTACATTAGCAGTGTGTTTTTCAGCCTGTGTAGGGAATTAAATAAAATTATATATTTTGCATCTTCAGTTGTTGCTGTTTTTTTCTGGTGGTTTTTGGTAGGGTTTTTTTTTGTGTGAGCGTTTTTGTTTTTGTGATTGCTTGTTGGTTTTTTGTTGTTGTTGCTATTTTTTTTATGGTGGTGCTTTTTTTTGGTGTTTGTTTTGCCTGGCATTTTATGAAAAAAATAGATCAACAAATCTGAGTCCCAGTGGTCTCATAGAGAGGAGTAAAGAGAAAATCTGCATTTTTGTAATTACTGTTGAGGAGTAATCTTGACTTTTTTTTTTTTTTTTTTCTAATTCAGTGATGTGTGAAGAACAAATTGCCTTCTACAGTAGGAGTGGCAGGAAGAGTATGTAAAAGGAAAACTTTTCCTTAAAGAGGTCTGTTCTTTGGAGCTGTCTATGTCAGGGGCAAGGGAATGGCAGAAGCGAAGGGGCTGACTCCTGTAGTCTGGTGATTTGTTAATTTGCTTATTTTTCTTCTCTCTCTCTAATAACCTTTCTAACCCAGAGAGGTTACTTTCTCAGACTACCATTTATTCCTTGATAGTGCCAGTTTCCAGTTAGTAATAAGGATTACTGCCAAACTATTCTTGATTGCTGAACAATTGCAGCTACGCAAAATTAAAGGTGTGTTACTGATCATCAGGGTTTTTTTTTGTTTTTTTTTTGCACTACCTTATTCTGTCTGCCTCTTCTGCCCTGCCATGTATTTTTTTGAATCACTATGAAGCACTGTTATGAACATCCAGAGGTGGGTAGTTGCATATCTGTATCACGCTACAGCAACTTCTTTCTCAACACTTCCTGATTAAATCGTAAGGCATTGATTAGCCTCCGTGTCGCTGGCTTGGGGGTATGTGGAGTTGAAAATGCATTGAAAACTATAAGCATATTGGCAGCTGTAACAACAATCAGTAGTACTTGTGTCTCAGATGCCATTTTCCAGAGAGATGCCAAATCATAGAATCACAGAGTTGCTCAGGTTGGAAAAGACCCTCAAGATCATCAAGTCCAACCTCAACCTAACCATACTACCCTAACTCTAACAACTCACCACTAAATCATATCCCTGAGCACCACATACAAATGATTTTTAAACATGTTCATGGATGGTGACTCAACCACCTCCCTGGGGAGCCTGTTCCAGTGCTTAACAACCCTTTCTGTAAAGAAGTTTTTCCTGATATCTAACCTAAACCTCCCATGGCACAACTTGAGGCCATTTCTCCATGTCCTGTCACCTGTCACCACTGAGAAAAGACCAACCCTGCTCCCACTGCAATCACCTTTCAGGTATTTGAAAAGAGCAATAAGGTCTCCCCTCAGTCTCCTCTTCCCCAGACTAAACAGCCCCAGTTCCTTTAGTCTCTCTTCGTAGGGCATATTCTCCAAGCCCTTCACAAGCCTTGTTGCCCTGTGTCAATAAATGTCATATCTGTACTGAGGTGCCCAAAACTGAACACAGTACTCGAGGTAGGGCCTCACCAGTGCCGAGCACAGGGGCAGGATTACTTCCCCAGTCCTGCCCACCACAACATTCCTGATACAAGCCAGGATGCCATTGGCCTTCTTGGCCACCTGGGCACACTGCTGGCTCGTATTCAGCCGACTGTCTATCAGCACACCAAGGTCCCTTTCTGTCAGGCAGCTTTCCAGCCACTCCTTCCCAAGCCTGTAGGGTTGCCTGGGGTTGTTGTGACCAAAGTGCAGGACCCGACACTTGGCCCTACTGAAACTCACACAGTTTACCTTGGCCCATCAATGCAGTCTATCCAGGCCCCTCTGTAGTGCCTTTCTACCCTCTGGCAGATCAACACTCCCTCCCAATCCATTGTGTATTCAGGTTTTGCAATATTAAGTGCTTCGGATGAAAGTGGTGAGCATTGGGTTCTGTAAGAGGAGGGATGGTCCTATCACAAAAATACTGGCTTTCTGGGATTCTGTTTAGTGTTGTAGTGTATCGGACTCACTGTGTGACATGTGGTGGGTTGCCAGCAATCACGAAGAGTATCACTTGTGCTCACAGACTGAGGTCCCATGCACACATAAAAGGAAGGCTGCTGCCAAGAAAAATGAGGAGACCCAGATGGAGGTCCCACAACAACATGCTAGAGCTCAGGTTTTCGGCTGCAGTGAGTGCTTGAGCCTGGCCCTTGCAGTGCAGGGCGATGGAGACAGCATGTGTCAGATGTGACCAGCTAAATGATTTGCTTAGCCTGGTGGCTGACCTGAAGGAGGAAGTGGAGAGGCTGAGGAGTATCAGGGAGTGTGAGCAGGAGACTGATCAGTGGTGCCAGTCCCTACCGTCCCTGAGATGTAGGCAGCCAGCTGCGGCCCTGCATGAAGCATGTCGCCCCCTACCACCTTCTAAACAGGTAAGAGGGGGGAACCAGCAGGCAGGCAGTGTTCCTGCTGCAGTGATCCCCCCTGTCCTCTCCCCCACCTAACAACGATGATGAACTGGGGGGCAGGGGGCAGTGGCAAAAGGTCCCTGCTCGGCAGTGCAGACGTCCCCGCGCGGTGATTCCCCTCCCTCCCTCGCTGCCCCTGCAGAACAGGTACAGTGCTCTGCAGGGACAGCTGGACAGCGGTGGAGATGTTGGTTCTTCCCACTTGGAGGTGTCTTCAAAGCCTTGCAGGACTACCCCCAGCATTACAACCTCCTCAGCAAAGAACGAAAGACAGGTCATTGTTGTTGGTGACTCAGTGCTGAAGGGAGCAGAAGGCCCAATATGTAGACCTGACCCTCTACACAGGGAGGTCTGCTGCCTCCCGGGAGCCCGAGTTAAAGATATAAGGAAGAAACTTCCTTCCCTAGTATGACCCTCGGATTATTATCCTCTGTTGTTGTTTCAGGTAGGCAGTGATGAAATAGGAAGAACCTCCCTTAGAACTATGAAAAAGGACTTCAGAGCCTTAGGGCGTCTGGTCAAGGGTTTGGGAGCACAAGTTATGTTCTCCTCTATCCCTCCAATTATAGGGAATAATGAGGGACTAAACATGGTGGGTCAACAGATTAATATCTGGCTCCAAGCCTGGTGTGCCCGACAGGGATTTGGGTTTTTTGACCTCGGCTCAATGTACACGAGACTGGGCCCTCTGGCAAACGATAGGAATAGCTTATCCCATTGGTGGAAAGGGGTTCTACGATGGGAATTGGGAAGGTTCATTGATAGGGCTTTAAACTAGGTATGAAGGGGGGCGGGGATGAAACCAGGGTCACTAGTAAGGACCCTGTATGTAATGAGCCAGTGCTTGTGGGAGGGGCTTGTGCTAGTAAGATCCCACAGTCTTGTGGGGTGAAGGAGGAGGATGACACACCTTTTTGTAGGAAGAACACTAGGGTTGGTGTGAGGTTGGTGGCTATGGAAACACGTGAGCGTGGTCAAGAGGGTATTAGGGCTTCTCCCACTCATAAGGTGGCCCAGCTCAGGTGCATCTACACCAGTGCACACGGCATGGGTAACAAACAGGAGGAGCTAGAGGCCACTGTGCGGTTGGAAAACTATGATATAGTTGCCATCACGGAAACATGGTGGAATGACACACACAGCTGGAATACTGTGATTGATGGCTACCGACTTTTTGAAAGAGATAGGCAAGACAGAAAAGGTGGTGGTGTAGCCCTCTATGTTAAGAAAGAATATGAATGTATGGAAATTAATGATGGTGATGATAGGGTTGACAGCTTATGGATTAGGATAAAAGCGAAGGCCAATAAGACTGACATAATCATGGGAGTCTGCTACAGGCCACCCAGCGAGGAAGAAGTGGTGGATAAGATACTTTATGGACAGTTGGGTGAGCTCTCGAGGTTTCTACCCCTTGTTCTCATGGGGGACTTCAATTTCCCAGACATCTGCTGGAATTATAATACAGCAGAAAGGGAACAGTCCCGGAGGTTCCTAGATTGTGTCGGAGACAACTTCCTGACACAGCTGGTGAAGGAGCCAACAAGGGGAACCAAAATCCTGGACCTGCTTCTTGTTAGCAGGGAAGGCCTTGTGGGGGATGTAAAGGTTGGAGGCCGTCTGGGGCAAAGTGATCGTGAAATAGACTTCTCAATCTTTGTTGAACCTCAGCGGAGAGTCAGCAAAACTGCAACCTTGGACTTCCAAAGGGCAGACTTTGGCTTCTTTCAGAGCATGGTTGAGAGAGTCCCTTGGGAGGTAGTTCTGAAGGGTATGGGAGCCCAGGACAGCTGGGAATACTTTAAGGAAGTTATTTTAATGATGCAGGAGCCGAGCCGTCAGGCTAGAAGACCAGTCTGGCTGAAACAGAGACATTTGGGTGGAACTCAGGAACAAAAGGAAAGTTTATGGTCTTTGGAAGAGGGGGCAAACAGCTTATGAGGATTACAAGTGCCTAGTGAAGCTGTTCAGGGAGAAAATTAGAAAGGCCAAAGCCCAGCTAGAACTGAACTTGGCCACTAAGGTGAAGAACAGCAATAAATATTTCAGTAAATACATCAACAGTAAAAGGAGGTCTATCCCTTGTTGGATGCTGAAGGCAACACAGTGACCAAGGATCAGGATAAGGCTGAGATACTTAATGCTTTCTTCGCCTCAGTCTTTAATAGTAAGACTTGTTGTGCCCTGGGCACACAGCCCCTTGAGCTGGCAGATGGGGATGGGGAACAGAATAGGCCGTGCACAATCCACGATGAGATGGTTTTGGACCTGCTCTGAAAGCTGGACACTCACAAGTCCATGAGGCCAGAAGGATTGCACCCTAGAGTGCTGAGGGAGTTGGCGGATGTGGTTGCCAGGCCTCTCTCCATCATCTTTCGACAGTCCTGGCTAACAGGGAATGTCGCGGTTGACTGGAGACTAGCAAATGTGATGCCCTTCTTCAAGAAGGGCCAGAAAAATGATGCTGGTAGCTACAGACCTATCAGTCTCCCCTCGGTGCCAGGGAAGGTTATGGAACAGATAATCTCAGGAGACATCATGGATCAGATAAAGGTCAACCAGGGGATCAGGCCCAGTCAGCATGGGTTTATGAATGGTAGATCCTGTTTGACAAACCTGATTTCATTCTATGACAAGGTGACCTGCTTAGTGGATGAAGGCAAGGAGGTTGATGTGGTCTACCTGGACTTCAGTAAGGCCTCTGACACTGTCCCCCACAACATCCTCATGGAGAAGCTGGCTGCCCATGGTTTGGATGGGCATACACTCTGCTGGGTGAAACAGTGGCTGGATGGCCGGGCCCAGAGAGTTGTGGTCAGTGGAGTTAAATCCAGTTGGCAGCCAGTCACAAGCAGTGTCCCCCAGGGCTCAGTGCTGGGGCCTCTTCTATTCAACATCTTTATCAATGATCTTGATGAGGGGATTGAGTGCACCCTCAGTAAGTTTGCAGACAGCACCAAGTTGGGAGGGAGTGTTGATCTGCTGGAGGGTAGAAAGGCACTACAGAGGGACCTGGATAGACTGCATTGATGGGCCAAGGTAAACTGTGTGAGTTTCAGTAGGGCCAAAGTATAAGAGTAGCAGTGAAGCTGAAAAATGATTGTATATTTTGATGTAGCATTTAGTATGTAGAAAACATACATGCAGTGAACTTTGGTGATACCTGAAAATGCAGTTGCTGCTGTATGATTCATCTCTGAACCAGACATGCAGTGAGGCAGCTCCAGGAAGCTTTACATATGCCTTTGAACACCAAGAACAAACTTTGTAAGTATTTCCAGTTAATATAGCTGCTAAACTTGAAGCACAGTCCTCAAAAAGTTTTTTTAGCAGCAGCTTTCATTGTTAGATACAGATTTCTGCATAAAATTTGTTTTTCAGTGACACCTCCCCCCCACCTTCCTCCAGCTTAAATAAACAATTTAGTGAGAATGAATCAAAGGTATTGGCTGTACAAACTGCTGTTACTTCTTTAATTCAGATTTAGTGCATTCTTTGAGGTACTTCATTTTGTACTGAAAAGCTAGAATGGGAACTAGAAGTCTTATTATACAGCTGTTACAGCTTAAGTTTAGAGAGTTTTGTACCTGTAAGCAGGTTTAGACATACCAGAAACTCTTCTTCAAACTGTGGCTTCTGGTAGTTTAGGAAAAATATAAGAATAAAATATTATGTTTAAAAACAAACAAAAAACCCCTACAGATTCTGCATTGAAGCAAACCATATAACATGGCCAGAAAAATGAAGATAAAATCCATTCACAATTGGTCATTAGTGACTAATTTTCTAGGGATTTATTTTGCCTGAAAAGTTTGAAAAGAGAGCAATAGTCTTAACATCTGAAGAGCAGAACTAAGATGGTGTCTTTTACGTGAGGAAAAGCTGTTGTATATTTGTTTCTCTGAAAGGTGGAGAGATAAATCACAGTCAAATTTGTCTTTGTTTTGATGTCCTCATGTACATGCTTTAGTGATTAGTAAGGGTTAATAATGGCAGTTCACCACCCATCCTCTCTGCTTTTTGTTGGATTGCTCAGCTGGCTACTTCTAGTTTACACTGAATTTGCCTAATCTTAGAAACCCCGGTCTCTATTGTCAAGATCATCCAAAAGGAAAAGTGGAACATCTAGCAATAACTGTAAGCAAAATGAGATCTTTTGTCTTCTTTTCTGAATAAACTTCTACTCATGGAAACATGGGTCCTGAATGAGATCCTGGAGTGAGAAATTTGTATGTACGTCAATGTGTTCTGTATTGGATTAGAAATAGAGTACTTATGGAAGTAAGTAGCCATTGATGTAGCTTAGTGTAGGGTTGAGAGAAATTATTTTCTTGAACTTGTGAAGTTTTTTCTTTGTTAATGTTGATTTATGTTTCTGTAATGTATTAAAAAAAATGATAATATTGGCATTTCTGAAACACTGGGGTCAAAACTGTTTGAAGTGGCTTTCCTGTTGTTGCTGGTGGTTAACAGTTCTTTGAATTCAAGGATTACCATCTGAAGCCAGGCAAGTTGAGAGCTGAGGCAGTGCTTTATTTGTCAGATGGCTTAAGGAAATATTTTACATATACATTTTTGCCTGACCCAAAGGCTGTAACAGTTTTTAAAGATCAAAAAATCAGGATCTTGAATTTATGTTAATAAATACATCATGAGTGTTCATAAAACCCATTGGTATGTATAGTCTACTGCTTTAGAATATACCAGACTTGGAGTCCATTCTTAATTCCTAGTTTACTTTAGAAAATGCCAAGCATTAAAAACAACAACAAAAACCTACTGCTGCTTACCTCTCAGAGTTTGGAAATTTGGAGTTATACACTGTGTTTGTTTCAGGTAGTGGTTATCACAAATTTTCAGTATTGAGGCACATTAGGATCATACATCTTTTGGCTTTTTTTCATCAGTATCTCCAGTACAATTTCGCTCACGTTTACATTTTCAAATACAATTTCAAATACAAAATTTCAATTTTTTTTCCGGTAGTTATGTGCTTTGTAGTTCAAAGTTTCATATTTCCATGTTTATTTTAGAAACTATGAATCACTTCAAGAGATGCACGTAGATTCAGTACTCAATTTAAGTTAAGATTAACTTCCTATAATGGTGGGTATATCTTGAAAGTATTAGGGCAATAGTATCACTATGCTAGTGTAAGTGTAAGTATCACTATGTAAGTGTAGTGGTGATATGTATCAAGCTTATTGGGTGTCTGAATCAAATGATCACAGGAATGATGAGGGGTGCAAATGATTGGTGCTTCTGGAAGGAATTTACTGCTGGGTTTCTTTTGATATTAAACATCAATATAAAGCCAGTCCAGCTGCATGTATACTTTGGAGTTATTAATTAAGTCACTATAGTGTTTAACTTCTATACTGTTACTCATCAGATGCTAAAAAAGAAAAATCTGGAAGTTACATAGCCATAGTTCAGATCCAGTTCAGAATTTTAGGAGGTAGAGAAGTACTGTTTTGCAGATCACAACATGGGCAGACATGCTTTGGAGGAGACACTGGTGCAAGCATCTGTAAAAGCTGTTTTACAATTGTGTTTCCTTGAAGGTGCTTCTAATTGTAGTTACTGCTATGTTCTGAAAACTATAGCAGAAACTGGGCTTGGGCTTTTCCACCTTCTCCTCAACCTGAAGATCAAACAACAGATTATCATCTGGTAAAAAAAAAATAGATCAATAAAGCATTATAAATATTGTCAGAATTTGATTAAGACAAAATTATTTCATGTTAAATTACTGATGCTCTTGCTATTCAAGATGGAAATTGTACACTAAAGTAATATTTTTAAGTAATGGTGGGGGGAGGTTTCAGCGTTGCCCATTGTTGTGACTCCCTGTAGTTAGATCTTGATTAGAAGGAGCACTTAATCTCATCATCCTCTTGCAGAAGCTGTGAAGGAGCTAGCTTTTCATCCTTGATGTACACATGTATTACAGACACATGCATGTCTTGTTTCTTTCATTTCAAGATTTTTTTTTGTTTCAGGAGATGGCTGTAACAGCTTTAGTGTAGGACGGTGCTTTCTTTACAAAAGAAAGAATGAAAAAGCTCAGCTAGGTAGAACCTCTGAATATGAATTCCAAAATGTATTTCTTGAATTCATGAGTAACAGATATAGGTGTACCAGGCTTTGTGCAGGGCAAGAGTGAGAATACTGTCTAATGCTTAAAAAGAGAACTGGGAATAGAACTTTGAGAAAACTAGCAACAAAACAGTATCATCCAGTGAGTTACTAAATGATCTCAGATTCTCAGGCAGTCTTAAAATGAGGACATTAACCCCTTAAGAAGAGCTAAAAAGCTCTCCTTGTTTACATATTCTCATCAGAATTTCTGACATTCTGTGTTACACGGTCAGCTTATATAGAGAAATCAGTAATAAATAAGGTAATTAATAAGGAATAGTAGGATCTACGTGGAGATGGACTTTACCCACAATAGCATTTCAGGTACCTGCACATTTTGACGTGAATCCATAGATGTTCCATGTTTAGATACCCCAAGACATTCAAAGAAGACATTGGGACCGTGTGGTTTTAACCACATCAATGGACCTAAGCGTGAGACTCTGCTTTTTTTGAGTGGTCCTGATTATTAAGGAAGGAAGGACCAGAACAGAAGTCTGAAGAGGTGGAGTGACCAGCAAACACAAGGTAGTCTGAGTTTGACTTAGAAATCTGGCTATCAGTGAGGTGCTCTGCCCACAGAACTGTGCTATTTAACAGTAAGAGTACATAAGCCCAGTTGTAATTGCCAACCAATAAAATAAGGAGTCGTAATTTTTCCAGAACAGTAATTCTGGAAAAAACAGGTGGAGGAAAGTGACTGAGGAAAGAATATGGGGACACTTTCAGTTAATCCCAGGTCTCTCAATCAGGTTTGTGTTGCTGCAGTTTCATCAAATAGCTGCATCTGAGACTCTAATGTACTGTAAGTAGAGCAATGTAATTGCCATCTGGGTGATTTCTGGGTTTATGACATGATAAAAATCATTTACGGCCACACTGATGCTAGAAGTTAGAACTTTGTAGTGATAAAATATCTGTGCATTGAGTCACCACTGGAAAAATCAGCTCAGAAAAGAGTCCTGAGCTGGCCTAGGAGTACTCTGCACTTTGCTGTGTTTTGGTTTATGGTGCCAGGGAATGCTGGCTCTGCGTATAGCACTAGGGTGAAATGTATGCCTGTGTGCCTGTGTTTGGACATCCAAATTTCCATAGAAATAAAGTATTAGGTGGGCAAGGCTTACTTTTATGGAGCAATACTTTTTACCTGTGTTTTGGGGGTAGTGGAGGAGTTTTCCCTTGTTTGAAACAAAGCAAAGCTAGGAAGATCATATAAGCCTGAAGCTATGCTGGATCCTTGGAAGAATAGTGCCGTTTGAAAAATGAGCTTATATTGAACATGACAAGAGTGATCTTAGATTTGAAATAAACTCTTTTAAGACTGAGAAGAAGGCCAAATGAGTCAGTCTCAGAGCACAGAAATACATATGCTATCAGTGCCTTAAAGTAAATGTTAATTAGTGACCTTGAAGTTGATTGATCTGTACTGTTGCCCTTCTGAGATGTACCGAAGGATTACCAGTGTTACAGTGCCTCTAACAGTCTAGAAATTGGAGAAAGAGGGTACAGTCCCTTAGGATGTCTTCACATTACAGAATACTACTTAAAGGGACCAAACACAAATAGCAGCCATAGATAAATTATTTGGATTAGTTTTTGCTCTCTAAAATGCTCTTTCAGTAAACTTATCAGTGATTGTTGGAGCATAAACATATTCTGGCTGTTTATTTCTTGTTTTTTTTTTTCCAATTCTCTTTCTGCATTAGGCTCTGCTCCCTTTTTATAAATATGTGAAAGATCGAAGTTCTTAATATTAACAATTTTTTATTCAAATGGGCACCTTTATTTTGAAAACAGATGATTGTATACTTCAAATCCGCTTAAATTTAGAGTTAGTAAAGCCAGTACTTGCAGAAGGGGGAGTTAATGTATTCTAGGATGTAATGAGAAGTAAGCTTTAAAATATAAACCCATTTATATTTTAACTATTTTCCTAGTTCATATGTTTTTAAATGTAATTGTATTTGAAGCGTGTTTCCTTTTTAAAAATTGACTCTTTTAGCTTTTCATTTTAAAGCATTTACAGTCACAGTTGTTTTCACACAAAGTGCTATCACGAACAAGGAGCTATGCACTCATACTATGATTAAGACTACTTAATACCATTGATAAATGAGAATGAGAGGCTTATACTTCAGTGACTGGATGTAATGTTTTCTACTTTGCCAAGCGCACAACATTGTCCTGGTTAGAAATTGAACTGGATAATCCATTGAGTGAAAAATACAGAAACAGTTAAAAAGCCTTGTGAAGCAGTGAGCACCAATTCATCAGTTTGATTGGGTATGATACGGTGCAGCACCCATCTAGTCTTAGTGGGATCAGACTCATATTGATTGAACTATATGTTGGTGAGTGTTTTCCAAATGTTTCTAGAATTCAGTCAGGAGCCTTTTCCTAATACCCATCTGTTCCCTCAGGTTCTATGAGGGTCATCAAAGGAAGGCTTATGGGGAAGGAACAAAGGCACATAGGTAGACATCCCCCATCGGTTGACGCCTATGTACCTCGAGCAGCATGAAAATGTTCAGAGAAAAGGGAGGTGTTTCCATTTCCCGTGCAGAGACTAAATGGCAAACAATGTCTCACTGTTATTTTTGCAGGCTTGGTTTTTTTAATTAATTAGTTAATTTTGTTTTTATTTATTTTTAGAATCATTTATTGTCCGATCTTGGAAATAAAGTCCTTCATGCTGAACATCAGCCTTCTTCCTGTCACAACCGAAGTCATCTTCTCCACAAGAAAAGCTGTACATTCTTTGACAGGTCCTTCAGGCCCCAGGCAGCTTGGATCCCTCTGTGGGATTCCTCTTGTTGTACCAGTGCAGCATCTTAGAGGATACCAGTCCCTGCTCTTCCTTCTTCCTCAGGGCTTGGTAAAGAAGAGATGACAGGCCTTGGTGAGGGAGGAGGATGAGGGGCAGGAAAGATGGGCTCATAGTAGCCTTGGCTGTCAAAAGAAGAATTCCCAGGCAATTGTCTGATGTGAGCCAGCAGGGTGGTCCTGGAGTTGAGTCTTTCCTGACTAATGGTAAACGAGAAGTTCAGCACTGGCACTGAGGTGGCCGTCTGGGGGGGAAATGGACAGGACCCTGCGCCCCTGCAGTGGTATTGTTGCAGTCTGGGTCTCCTCCCACACCACCTGAGAGGGGTGGTGGTTCTTCCCTGATGGGAGTGGATCCACTTCCATCAGCTTTTCCTCCAGCTCTGGCTCCACCTCTATGGGCTCTTTATCACACTCAAGGGGGTCCACCCCCATCAGTTCAATGATATGGAGCCTCACTATCAGCCACCTTTTCTTTGCAGGAGGGCAATCCGTCCTGCCTCCTTTCAAGTTTCACAGCTAGGCTAACTCCCAGGGAAAGCACTTGCCACTGGCATCACTTGCTCAACATCTGGAGTTCTGGTTGCAGGATCCCCGTATTTATAGGGTCCAGAGTAGATGGCTGTGAGGTGGCTGGTGAAATCAGGAGGCCATAGATAGACGTGTTCTAGCAGTGTCCCAAGGTGACCAAAACACAGCAGTGTGTGGAGTTGGGGCCTGTGGCCTGTGAGTTGCTGAAATATGAAGGAAGAGGAATGGTGTGGGGTCATGGTTTTATGATTTTTGGTTATCGGTATTCCACATCATAACATCATGTAGTGCACTGGGAGTTAAAGAGTTAATGCTTCAGTTCCATGGATCGTGAATAGTTCCAGGTACCTGGTTCTCAAAAGAGAAGAACTACATTTTCCAGAGGACTGCTTGCTGTTCTGTTACTGTTTTCCATTCAGAGGGAAAGATAAAAACTGTTTGCATATCACAAGATGCCCCTTTTTGCTCTCCGTTCTGCTCCCCTTCTGCTCGTCCCAGCAGCATCTCTCTCCCTAGCTGTCTCGCCGCCAGCATTAGAGTAAGGCCTTTTGGTTTTCGGACACTCTCTCATTTTAATTGATTTATTAGCTTCAATTTCAATTATATTGTATTATATTGTGTTATTTTGCATTCTGATATCTTATTTAGTAAATTAGCTTGTTTCTCCTCAGATCGTTGCCGCTGTTTTATTTTTATGCCCATCTCTCTACCCTTTTCCCTTTCCCGGGGCATGGGTCCATGGGTTCCCCTGCCCCATTAGTCACGGAATTGGGCCAAACCAGCCCGTAAACCGTTGACATGTGGTTGCTGATGGTCCCTTTCCTAGGGGCAGCTGTCTTGCACAGTTGGGAATAGAGACCTGCAGGGGCTCCAGCCCCCTCTTCATCCACTGGTGAGGCCCCACCTCGAGTACTGTGTTTAGTTTTGGGTGCCTCAGTACAGAGACGACATTAAGGGGCTGGAGCAGGTCCAAAGAAGGGCAACAAGGCTTGTGAAGGGCTTGGAGAATATGCCCTACGAGGAGCGAATAAAGGAACTGGGGCTGTTTAGTCTGGGGAAGAGGAGGCTGAGGGGAGACCTTATTGCTCTCTTCAAATACCTGAAAGGTGTTTGCAGTGAGAGCGGGCTTGGTCTCTTCTCAGTGGTGACAGGTGACAGGACAAGGGGAAATGGCCTCAAGTTGTGCCAGGAGAGGTTTAGGTTAGATATCTGGAAAAACTTCTTTACAGAAAGGGTTGTTAGGCACTGGAATAGGCTCCCCAGGGAGGTGGTTGAGTCACCATCCATGAATGTGTTTAAAAATCGTTTGTATGTGGTGCTCAGGGGCATGATTTAGCAGTGGGCTGTTTGAGTAGTATGGTTAGGTTGAGGTTGGACTTGATGATCTTGAGGGTCTTTTCCAACCTGAGCAATTCTATGACTGATTCTATGATTGATTCTATATTTGTGTTGTACAATTTAAACATGATGTAATGATATGGAATAAGGGGTGGATACTGTCCTGGTTTTATCAGTATTCCATATCATGACATATCATGCAGCAGGCTATCTGGAGCTTGTGCACAGTGTATGTCCTGGGCGCTGTGCTTTCATCAGACTGAGCTATTTTCATGTGAGTTCCAGCTCTGGGAGATGTGATTTCCAATTACAGGGGATGAGGAAGAGCTCTTGTCCTTCTGGGAGGCCAGTCATGAGGGCCTGCTGATAAGGACACAGGCCCTCCCTCTCTCCTCCCCTTCTTTTTTGGTTCGCTTGATATATTATTCTTAATTATTCTGTATTATTTCACATTCCTTTTAATAAATTAATTCTCCTATCTCAATTGTTTTTTTCCCTCTTCCTTCCCTCCCTTCTTTTTTTAAGAAAAATTTGTTCAGAAATGTTCAGGGGTGTGTGAAATATGGGGAGAGTGAGCAAGAAAAGGTCTTTGTCCTCCTTGTCCACAAACAGTAATATTCTAGGAATTTCTGTTGCTATGAGAATTGAGAATTCTGGGAAGACTTTTCAGAGCATACTCAGAACTACTACTACTAGTACTCAGGGAGTAGTGTGTCTTCTATATGCAGGGTAACTAATGCTTCCAGTGCTCTCCATGAAGAGTTAATTCCAATATAACTTTGGAGTTCTGTCATAGTGAAGACAACTAGCAATTTCTTACTTGAAGCTGTCAATAGGATTGAAATCTGGGAACATACAGAAATAATTGCCTTTCTGTCTATCTAATTCGAAGAACACAAACTAGCTAGAGGTACAGTCATGGTTTTGTGATTTTCGGTTATTGGTATTCCACATCATAACATCATGTAGTGGAAGCACCTGGTTCTCAGAAGAGAAGGACTACTACAGTCCCCACGGTACTTTGCTCCTCTGTTACCATTTTCCAGCCGGAGGGAAAAGATAAAAGCTTGCGGTATAAAAACTTGCAGATCAC